>NW_026461733.1:0-75449 GCF_021730395.1 Mercenaria mercenaria | reverse complement strand
ATATTTTAAAGCTACGCATGTCAGTCAAGTACGAGCGTATACACCCAGGTGAAAATGATGGTCAGATGACCATATACTACCATGGACTATCATAGTAGTTCATTGTCATACAACCATGGAAAAACGTGGTCGACCATGTATTGTTTAACGGCACCACAGTTTTTGACAGTGGCCAAACACCACGGTCGACTGTGCTTTTTATTTAATGGTTTAACATGGTCGCAGACCACAGTTGACTATGGGCATGGATTATGATTGACCATGCATGCAGACCACGGTTAACCACTGACGACTGTCAAATACCGCATAGCAATAATTTATGATAAACATAGTCGACCGCGGTTTTCCATTTTTTGTATGAAAATAAACAATAATGGTAGTTTATAATATATCATGGACATCTGACTATTGAGTTATCTTTATTTTGATAATTCTGAAAGGAGACTACCCAGGAATAAGTCCAGTCATAACCCATATTTTGGTAATACACTGATAATAATATGGCAACACACGGACAAGCAAATATACTGACCACCAGTTTAGCTCTCTGAAAGGAAGAATTACATGATTTCACTGACAGTATCAACACATGTTTTTGAATTCTGCAGGAGGTTGATGCCAAGTTTACATTCAAAAGCTTCAATTTGCCTCACAATGGTAGTAGTTGTAATAACAATTATGCGTATTATTAAATGTAAATGGCAGCAACTTTTAAACCGGTAATGCCTGTTTATCCTCACGCCCCTATCCCCGGCTTAACCGGAACTGTATTAGAAACATATTGACCAGAAAATATAACAACACTGAAGCCAAGCACGATGAGACTTATTTACAGCCGCCGCACGTCTCAACAGAGCATATTTATTTATGTTCTGAAGTAACTCGCTGTCTTGTTCAAGTTCATTCATATTTATATGTCATCTTATTTTTCTCAATGGACAGACTCAATCAAATCTAATCTGCCATTAAGTTACATGGTTGCGTTCTGTGCTCCCAAAGGATGTTTTCACAGATTTTATTTTATCATATTTAACCCTTACCCTGCTAACAAAAATATACTGACTAAATAGCGGACAGTGCAGATCATGATCAGGCTGCACGGATGATCAGGCTGATCGTGATCTACACTGGCCGCAAAGGTAGAATCAATCGTGTCCAGCATGGTAAGAGTTAAGTCAAAATTTTGTTAATGCAATGTGTCGTCAAAATTTCTCACATATCACTAAAATCTAAAAATAAACTGCATTGTTTCTTTTTCCTCCGACATAGAACGATGTATATAATAATATAAGCCATGTTTCATAACACATTCAATATGTGATTGTAACGGAATTAGGTTGAAAGATGGTTGTCAGTTCACAATGACTAATCCTTAGTGGCATGAAGATATAGCTTTATCCATTATATATGCAGTGCTATGAAATTAGAATTTAATCTTTAGCAAATATTGAAATTTGAGCGCCTGTTCAAGTGATTCGAATTGTAATTATTTGTAATATGGGCACAAATTCCTTAAAGAAATATGTGAGCTAATTACGGGGAAATATTGGATTTTTTTTAGAAAAGCAACAATATTGTAATTATGTTAACTTGCAATAGAATACTTGTAATTACATAAATGCATGTCTACAGACAAGGTTGTAGGACCATCATGTCAGTCGGTAATTTCCGTATTGTTTTCCGTATATGCGATATCGGCATTCTCCGGGATACCGTTACTCGTATGAGTTTTCTTAACGACCGAAGAATGTCGAAATAACAGACAAGAATACGAGACTGCACGGAAATTACCGATTGTCATTCCAGTTCCACCTCATTAAAGAAAACAAAACAACGGATTAAAAAATATATATTCTTTTAATATGTTTTGGATATGTTTAACGTTATAACGACACAGTAATAGGTCCTGCTTTTCATGATGTAACCTAGGTGCTTTAAGGGGAATTATTTCGGCCACATAACAAAAAACGGCATACTTTCCTGAAAAAGAAGCTGAGAGATAAAATAACCAGTAACATGTACAGTCACATTTTCATCACAAACCCGTGGATTAAATGAGGTCCCGACATAATGTTTAAACTAATCTCTGCAAGTTTGTGAACAAAATACCTTATTTAAATTCTGGCCATTTTTGAATATGCTTTTGTTTTTCTACATCGAATCTAGGAAATAAAACATTGAGATACTATACAGATTGACGCACTTACTGTTGAAAAATGGCGCTACATTCAAACAAACTAGTTTTACGGAGGAAAGCAAAATGTTCTCACAAGAGGTTTTAAAATTCAAATTAACATGCTAAGACTTATAACAAAATCTAAAAAGAATGATGAATTTTATATGCGAAAGAGACATCCAGCTGGCTTATGGTAGGTCGATGGTTATACTTATGCACCAGCCCATGGCAAAATAATGCGCAGAGGGCATCTGGGGTCTTCCTCCCCCGTCATGGCTGATAGGTTGCCATTTGATTTTTTTTTTATTCTGATTCGTTTATTTACAGATTGACATGAGTCCCACAATGCGTGGGCAGCATCAGCAATACATACATACATACATATTTACATACAAACATACATACATACATACCAACATACATATATATATATGTATAACATATACTACAGAATAGTATACATGCAGAAAACAGTTTAAATACAGTATTAAATGGTAAAACGACTACCTTCATACATCGTCTATTTGTGTTGTAAAGCATAACAAGCATTCAAACTGAAATTGTATCTCTATATATTTTACTTTTTCAATGATTTAAGTTATCGATATATTGTCATAGTAATATAAAATGTGACGGGCCTCAAAAATAGCTGTAGATGCATCCATGAGAATAATGCTTTTTCTCACTTTAATCAAGGAGAGCGTGTACAATTATTGAGGCGGCTTGGGATGTATTTCCGCTTTTCGTTCTTTGTCTTTGACTTAAAGAGTAGTAATACAAGAAAATTTCCAATCAGGAGCTTGTCCTATTCGATTGTTTACAAGCTTATGGTGTGGCTGTTGCACTTGGCATAACGTCATCCGACTTTGAATACAAATTTATAGGCGGAACAAGAAAAAATACCAAATTATTTACGTTACCGCTTTTTGAATCGTCAATTATGTGGCTTTCTGCTGATGGTAAAATGTTTAATAACCAGTATATAATGCAAAATACTATTTGGCAAATGTTGTTGTCAAGAGGTAAATTTTATTTCAAATAGTAAATGCTTATTGTACATTGAGAAATGCGAAAAAAAATTAATGCCAAATACAAAGCCATGATACTATACCCAGTAGAACATTTAAAGGCTTTTAATCAGACTTAGTCAACCATTTGCAATTAGCATGGCAAAAAGCATCGATGGAAGCCCTTTGCGCCGTTCTTATTGCCAAATGATATAATTATGCCAAATACTGATGAAAGGTTATAATTTGTTAAAATTCATTTAATGTGAAACCATGCAATGAATGCCAAGTGTTTTTAGTTTAGTGTTATTCAAGTAATGGAATTTTTAAATGTCATACTGCCTGGGAGGTAAATGCATCCAGTAAATAACTTTGTCAGTTTTACAACAGTTTCTGTTCTATGTTTAGCATGATATTGCTTCGTATCAGACTGATAGGTCATGACATGTCTTTAAATATTAAATGTTACATGCATTTACAACAAAATGTAGAGAAGTTTTTTCACTTTAACATACATCTAAATATGCCTCCATATATACAGCAAAGATAGCGAATTAAAATACTCTGTTTTGAGCAAATTTCATTTATTTAGTCATTTAACAGCATCAATTATTTCATGACTCGTACATTCCACTTAAATCAGTGTCAGTAACGGAGCACAGAGAAAGTGGTGTTCACCCTAAAAAGTGATTTTCTTTCAAACAAAGTTGAACGTGCAATCATTCTTTATAACAAATTCACGCGTTGCATCTGACCTTCTAACAACACTTCTTTAATTATAAAATCCCACATTTCCGCTTTTTGCACCAACTCTCTCAACATTCTTTGCACAACGTGTTTGACCTTTTCGAACATGTCTTGTCTACGTTCCATTTCAGCAGTTCGTTCCTGTTCGTTAGAAAAGCTTCTTATCACGTCTTCTACTAACCAATATTTAAGTGCAGTTTTATCAACAAAAATATCTCCCGCTATAATTGTTTCCACCGATTGAACCAAAGCAGCTCTTTCGTTATCGGCGTTTTGCGAATCGTAAAATCCTTGCATGTACTTGTAAAACGTATCCTGTAGATTACATATTTGCCTTCAATATTTCTCATCATTGGTATGGTCCAGAGTGCATTCTGGGTAGACTTTAAGTCTACGTTCAATTGAAGCATACATACATTTTTGGAGAGGATTTAGGAAAGCAATTGAATGTTCAAGTCTCCTCACAATAGCCATTTTTTTCAACTGTATTGTATTTCATATCATTCATGTACCGCTCTATAAGTTTAGTGAATAATTTCAAGATGCCATTGTTTATAATATGATATCCACGCTTCGGTATCTGTTTGCTATATGCCTTACTGTACGGCTTTCTCCTTTTACTACCTCCGCCACTGTCACCATCTTTCTTACCTCTACCGCTATAACTTTTCGGCATTTTCAGGATTGCTTTTAGTACAAACTGTTTCGAGTAGTAAAGTTGTACAAACGCATTTACAGAGAACACGCCCTAACACGTGAAGAGATATTGACTGAGCAGCGAGCTTAATTATTCATGGCCGCTGCTGTTATGTTCGCTTTTGTAATGCGATTTGCACGCGGTTTCCTACCATTAGCTTTGTAAATATCAAATTATACGCAAATTGATATCGTCACCCTGCCCTAACCAATAAACCAAATCGACACTGAAACCGTTCAAATTGTAGATCACATTATTAATTTCACAGGTATATCTTCAATAATAGTGAAACACAAACATATAAGTCACAGCAGCCCGATATTAAAACAGGCTTGTAATGCGACTCGCACGCCATTTCCTACTATTTGTAAATATGAAATTTTAATCAAACTGATACAGTCACCCTGTCCTAACCAGTCAACCAAATCGGCGGTGAAACCCCTCAAATTGTAGATCGGAAATTTTAATTTTGCAGATATACCTTCAATAATAGTGAAACACAAACATATAAGTCACAACAACCCGATATTAAAACAGGCTTGTAATGCGACTTGTACAGGGTTTGCCACTATTTGCTTTGTAAATATCAAATTTTACTCAAATTGTACTCAATATTAATTTCACAGATACAGTCAATCTGTCTATAAAGACCATCCTTGTGGTCTTTATTGGAATGTGGTCTTTATTCACCGGTTCAACCAGTAAACCGAATCGGCGCTGAAACTCCTCAAATTGTAGATCAGAATATAAATTTCACAGATATATCTTCAATAAAGCGTGTGCAAATCGCATTAAAAGCCTGTTTTAATATCGGGCTGTTGTGGGAGACACAAACATATAAGTCGCATATGAGAACCCTAAATTGTAGATCAGAATATTAATTTCACAGATATATCTTCAATAATAGGGAGACACAAACATGTAAGTCACAACAGCCCGATATTAAAACAGGCTTGTAATGCGATTTGCACACGGTTTGCCACTATTTGCTTTGTAAATATCAAATTTTACTCAAATTGATATCGTCACCATGTCCGAACCAATAAACCGAATCGGCGCTGAAACCCCTCAAATTGTAGATCAGAATATAAATTTCACAGATATATCTTCAATAATAGTGAGACACAAACATATAAGTCACAACAGCCCGATATTAAAACAGGCTTGTAATGCGATTTCCACGCCGTTTCCTACTACTTGCTCTGTAAATATGAAATTTAACTCAAACTGATACAGTCACCCTGTCCTAACCAATCGACCGTATCGGTGGTGAAGCCCCTCAAATTGTAGATCAGAATATTAATTTCACAGATTCAGTCAAACCTGAGTATAAAGACCATCCTTTGGATAGCCAAAATGTGGTCTTTATTGGAAGATGGTCTTTATTCACAGGTTAAAATACACTGTAAATGTTAAAATGGGAAACAAAATGCGTTGTCTTTAGAGCCAGGCGGTTTCTTTTCAGAGGTGGTCTTTATCACAGGTTTGCCTGTATATCTTCAGTAATAGTGAGATACAAACGTATAAGTCACAGCAGCCCTATATTAAAAGAAGCTTGTAATGCGATTTGCACACGGTTTGCCACTATTTGCTTTGTAAATATCAAATTTTACTCCAGTTGATATCGTCACCATGTCCGAACCAATCAACCGAATCGGCGCTGAAACCCCTCAAATTGTAGATCAGAATATCAATTTCACAGATACAGTCAAACCTGTCTATAAAGACCATCCTTGTGGTCTTTACTGGAATGTGGTCTTTATTCACCGGTTCAAATACACTGTAATTGTTAATATGGGAAACAAAACATGTGGATTTTAGAGCCAGGTGGTCTCTGTTCAGCGGTGGCCTTTAACACAAGATAGCCGACTTAAAAATCGAAATCAAAATCAAAATATTGCTTTGCATAATCTGCATTCAAACCAAACGTCTCTAAAACTCATAACATTGACGCATATGTGTATGCATTGATATGAGTTGGTTGCAGTTACAGCTGTTAACTTATGTTGAGGTCAATATGTGTTTTTACGGACCTGTAAAATTGATATTGACCGAGGACGCAGATTTATAGGTTCGTAAAAACACATATTGACCTCAACATATTGACTGGTCATATTTGATACATATAAGAAAAAGCGATATCAAAAGAGTCATTATCACTTTTGCGGGTCAATATCGCGTTTTGCGGACCCGCGCGTGCACCCTTTTCGACCAATCAAATGAGCGCATTTGAGAAGGGTATATAATATTCGTTGCTATTTATTGTAAAATATTTTGCTATTATAATAACCAATATTTCCTCAGATATTTTATCGACCAGAAAATCTAACAATGTTTGTTTACATTTTAATAACCTGTCACAAAGGTTGTTCACATGTTTATATGGGTTTATAATTACATATTTAACCTAAGGCAGACCGCATGTGATTACAAGATTAACCCTTTTATTGATATACATGAATGAACATCTTGCACCCCTAAGTTTTGTAGAAAACGAAAATCCTATTGACAGGTAAATGATATTTGAGAGTTTTGAAGTAAACATCAGACTAAATAATGTAACATTTATTTAGTATATCATAGTATAAAGCAGAAATGTTGCTGTAAATAATAACATCAAGTGAATACAGCGATAAACATTCAGTTATTTTGTCCTTACTTTCATGAGATTAATATTGACAAAAGGTATGCTTTGGTGAAAAATAATTCAAATAAAAAACAAAATAAAAATTAGCAGCAATGTAAGGAGTTAAACCAATATTTTGAGAATTATGAAAAATTAAGCCCTAGGACCTATACACAAATTGTAAATATTCTGAAACCTTTTTGTAGAAGAAATTATAAAAATCGGCATTGTGGATCTATTGTTTTCGAAAATGTCATCAAAAGTGCGATTACATAGCATAGAAGTCCATTTGAAACCTGGCCAGAGAACCAATATTAAATTTTATGAAACGGCCTCCTCTGTTTTAGAGGCTGATAATGATGCTTTGAAAAAAGGTTTAATAAAATCTAAAATTGTAAAAACAATATTTCTTTAAAAACGTGCCGAATCGCCACAGGAAACTGTTACAAAACTGTATAATAAACAACAATTTCACTCATTTAATTGAAATTAAAAATCAAATCGAAGGATTTATGCCCAAATCAAGACAAGTAGATATAGCTATTTTGCTGCATATAATTTAAAATGTGTTGTATAGTCTCAATACCAGGGGCCGTATTCATAAAGCATCTTAAGTATAAGTTTTGAATTAAGTTTAAGATTTAACTTAAGTTTGTGGTGATTTCAACTTAAATCTAAGTAAAAACTTAAGTTCTAGTCATAAAACAGCTAAAACTTAAGATACATAAGAAATGACTTAAGTCAGAATATAAAATAGCATGGTGAGTACGATTAAACCCCTGGGGCCGTATTCATAAAGCATCTCAAGAGTAAGTATAAGAAACTGATTATTTACTTAAGTATTACTTAGGTTAGAAATTTATTTTACTTAAGTATATTTGTTATTCATAAGAAAACTTATAAGTAATTCTTGTTTTTTATTGTGGACGAAAACATTAAAAAAACAACATTAATTTCAGATAGATACAACATGCACAATTATGTTTAAAGTGCTTTTATCTGAAAACAACACTTTAATCGTACTCACTACGCTATTTTATTTTCTGACTTAAGTCATTTCTTACGTATCTTAAGTTTTAGCTGTTTTATGACTAGAACTTAAGTTTTTCTTAGACTTAAGTTGAAATCACCACAAACTTAAGTAAAATCTTAAACTTAAGTCAAAACTTATACTTAAGATGCTTTATGAATACGGCCCCAGAACTAGGTTTTACATGTAGACACTTTAACCAAAACCAGCTATGCCATGCAAGTAGGTCCTAGCAATCAGCACTGCTTTCAAGGTTCCGATATTCAAACGAAGGCTTACCTGGCAGTGCCGAAGGCGGAGGGACATTGTCTTTGCGTTGCCTCTCCGTCCGTCTTCCCGTCCGTCCTTCCGGAGTCATATCTAGGAATTTGTTTTTAAATATTCAAATAAAACTTCATTTATACATATTCACCACTTTATGGAAATGCAGCACGTCAGGTTTTAGTCAGATTGCCAAAGTAACACCAGAGTTATGGCCCTTAGTAGTTTCTAGCGTTAAATATATAGGCTACCATTATATCTCTGTTTCATTACTAGTGACATATTTTAGCTAGAACTATGAAACTTAAATGTTATTTAGATCACTATAACGTGATAGAGCAAGCACAATTTTGTAAGGATATATTTATAGTAACTTTAGAGTTATTGCCCTTTTAGTTGTATTTAACTCCAATTATTTGTACATAACAAACTAACCTTAAATCTTCCATGAGTTCTTAACAACAGGCAAAGTTGTATACTCCACCACCTAGCTCCTCCACAAAGTGTCTTGGCCACCCTCCCTCCCCTTCCGACCCCACAATTTTTTTTTTTCATTTGTTTCTTTTTTTTAAAACCTCAAACATTCCATGAATATTTATCGAAGTGGTCTCTCCATCGACTTTGACTGTAGAGACCAGAAGTCCTTTCGTTAGATACTAAAACAAAATTTGGCAGTCTACCAAATACATATAATATATGAATTTCTTTTAAGCATTGCAATATGTGCATTTTCTGTTCCATAGTCGATAAATCTATAAGAACATTCTTTTGAAGCAACCAAGCAAAAATATTCAGTTTGATGGAATATGTAATGGAGAGAAACTGCAATGTGGTAAAAACCCAAGCAAATCTGTTAAGGAAAGAAATACCATTGTGCATTCTGCTGTGTGGCATTTCGCCATGACGATGGAAAATGCTCCATGATGCCAAAGTACCAGACAGTATAGCAACAATAAGGCCGAGAATTCTGAGACATTTCATGGATCAAAAGGGTTTACAATTACCTAGACATCACGTTCTTTACTAGTTTTGGCTTTTATGTCTTCGTCAGAAATAACAACGTACAATACAAACGACGTCACGTATCGAGTATTCAATTCCTACCATAAAACTACTAGGACCAAATGTTTTTTCCTTTAAGTTTTGAAGCGATTTCCTGCTGTTCAAATTTTAAAAGTGAATTTACCACTGAACAGAAGTGGTAGAGTTAGATATCTTTAAAATATTGAGTTAAACATGCGGTAAAAGTTCTCCATTTAGCCTCCAATCTTTATCTTTAGATTACATTTATCTTATTTGATTAAAAGTGACATCGCAGACAGCTTAGTTAGTGTAACACGGCTCTTTGCAGACGACAGTTCTCTCGCAGTCTCCACCTCTGATATTGCGTCTATGGAAAGTACACTGAATGAAGACTTAAATAGCTGAATGGTCCAAGTGTTGTTAATAACTTTTAATCCGAACAAATCAGAAGTGGTAATTTTTATACTCGGATCTGAAGTGAAACCTTCTTTTTAATTTGATTATATTCTTCTTGATTATGCTGACAGTCATAAACATTTAGGAGTTACTTTTAGATCAGATGGTAAATGGCACGATCATTTCAATTATATGCTTTCATCTGCCTCAAAAATTCTTGGGTCAATGAGAGCATTAAAGTTCAAATTGAAAAGAAGTACGTGAAATCAAATTTATATATCCTACATGAGAACTGTTCTATACGCATCAGCAGTCTTGGATGGCTGTGCTGATTACGAAAAACATTCTCTTGAAAAACTCCGATACGAGGCTGCATGTATTGTCACAGGTCTAACGAGGTCTGTTTTTAGAACGTCTTCTTAATGAAATTGGTTGGGTATCTCTGTCCGATAGATGAAACATTCAAAAACTTGTTACCATGTATAAAAGCAAACATCGTACCTTACCAGACTATCTATTAAATCTTATTCCAGATACAGTTGCCAATGATGTGCCCTATCTTCTAAGAAACAGGAATGATTATATTACATTTGCTCGACGTACGCAAAGTTTTGCTAACTCGTTTATTCCATCAGCTTCTTCTTTACAGAACGATTTAAAATCCGACATCAGAGACTCATCCACAATTCATATTTATAAATCAAAACTAAAATACAAACCTTCTTTTGTATCCACATAATCATTTTTGTATTGGCGAAAGGCTGACTCGGTTTTGCATGCTAAGATGTGTAATAAATGTAGTAACTTAAAGCTGATTTATATAAAAATCATTTGAAGATGCTGAACATTTTCTCTTTAAAAGTAGACATTATCCTTTACAAAGAATACAGCGATTTAACGCCACACGTATCTTTCATCTGCTGAATACGCGCACTCTTTTGTTTGGAGATGAACATTATACTGAAGAAGAAAACTCACTAATATTTTTAGAAGTACAAAAATGTATCAAACATACAAATCGTATTCGTTGAGATATCTGGTTGCTGCCGAATTACTACTGTTTGCAGTTCAAATTGCCCTTTCGCATCTTTTGAAATCGATGAGTTATACGTTAACGTCAAAAAAAGCAGAGAAGCTGAAGCTATATTTGGAGGTTTCCTGACAAGTTTACCCAGTTATTTATAGACAGACAGTTGATAAGACTTGTCTTCGTTCTTGGGAAGTTCTAGTCTCACATACTCCGTAAGAAATACCGACTTTTTCAAGAAAAGCGGAACAGTCCGTTCCGGGAATTTAACTTATGACTTTCAATCAATGGCAGGTTACAGTGATTTTGAATTGAGCGGCTCCAACACTCAACTACACAAAACACAAGATACATGATTTAAAAGTATGCAACAAAAGGCTATGAAATTTAGGCAGGACAAAAACCATAGTGTATTAGAGGGTTCATCAATCTCGCTTTCTAATAATTTCTACAGTCAAGTCTTTCTACTTTTTCTCCAACATTGTTGTTATTCATTTCGCTTAACTTCGCTTTTTTCCAATTACATTTTGTCATTTTTCATTAAAATACAATGAAATCAACAATATAAAAATTTTCCTTGAAATATACTTCAGGGACGGACCGAAATACTAATGTTATATGAACTTCTGGTCCAACCATTTTACCTTTCCTAGAATGGTTTGTATATGTTTTGTAATGTACATTGATTATGATGTCATTAGAGGAATGAATAAAATAGGTTTAAATCAAACAATATTGTTTTCGAAATATTGTGAAAATATTAGTATATAAAACCCATTACAATTCACACAATAGCTGGTGTTCATACCAGACGGATGCACGGAAATTAACCGATGAATCCAGGACGTCTCACGTATAAATCATTATCAACAATGTCGATTGGTTAAAAACTGAAATCATTCAAATTATCAATTTCATCGATACCGCATTTTCTACTGGTGTCGCTACACATATCAATAATACTGATCATATTTATGATAATTTCAGTTTTATAACCCCTTACAATATATAGCCTACAGTTACAGTTACTGAATAAATTGTAATATGGTACTGTATACCAACACTTTGACAATATTCCCAAAGCTTAGCTAATATAACCATATACATGTAGTATTATTTTTTATTTTTTCTAACTTTAAAATAATATTAAATATCTTTGTTTAAGGTAAGAATACATATGCTCTAATTTCCAACATTTTGATATTTTATTGCCGTTTTATTTCGAGTCTGCAATTTTCACTGTTTGCATTGTTCTCGGTGCTTTCGAGGGATCTACCTTCCAGATTATATTTACCTTTTTGTTGCTTCAAGGTCCCCCTTTACAACCGCTTGACTGCTTTTTTTCTTCTGTTTGTGTTTTCCTATTTTTGTTTTTAATTTCCTGTTTGTTTCTGTAATTAATGTTTGGTTGGCTTTTAAATGAAAGTTTGTTTGCTATTATGATTACATTATTGTATTGTTAATTTTCTCCCGTGCTTCACATATATACTTCAAATTTGTCATGTAGCTATATTCGGTGTTACATTTTTTTCTCTGCTTCATATTAGAGACATTTCGTGGCAATGATACGGTAATAAAACACTACTTCTGTTAATAGACACCATTATTACTTTCTCTGGAGATTTAAAAACAATATATAAAATTTATAAAAAGATCCCGTTGAATTCGTGAAAGTTAATAAAATCTACAAGATCTTGAGTCTCTGCCTCCGCAATTTTTTTGTCCTCATCCTCATCCTTATGATCGGAAAGCTTGATGGAATGAAGAAAATCCGTTCCAATGTATATCATATGCTGGAGAGCTAACAGAGTTAATATGTCTATCGTCGGGTCCATTTCACATTCATGTCTATAATTCTGTACCGGGAAAACGTAGGATTCCTGTAGAATATTAGCAAAATCGCATAAATAATTTCAAAATATAAACAATATATGACAGCACGGTCTTATATTTTTAGTAATTTTGCAATAGAATTATAATTGTGAATATATTTGTGCATTATATGTATACAGGAACGTCTGAAGAAACATAAAAATTTAAATGTAAAGTATGTATAATTTTTACCGGAACTTTAAACAGCTGCGCAGCTTTATAAACAGCCGCCATAAGAGCTTCACTTTTGTAACAATAAGTTATGTCAGTACGAATTCTCTCGCAAAGCTGGTCAATCTTTGTTAGTAACACCATTAAAGGCACACCTGTCAATACAGAAATCAACATTTTGAATAAGGATTAGCATCAATGTGAAAAGCAATAGTAATAAGTCATGTTCAGTTTTTCTTCTTCACTTGACGCAATGCACCAAAATTTCCCCTTTTTTAATGTTCTATTTTTCATTTTATGATATAGCATATTCCGAGGCATATTTCGGTGGAATTCTAGTCGATACATCTTATGTTTATCAAAAGTTGTTCAATGAAGATCAAATTTGTTAATGTGTGTTTACTTCTAGTCGTTACATCTTATGTTTATCAAAAGTTGTTCAATGAAGATCAAATTTGTTAATGTGTGTTTACTGAAGTTGTACCAGAAACCGAAGATAAGGTCATAAATATGGTCTTTAGAATGTTAACAAGATTTGTCTTTGATTTTACTGGGTGACACTTTGCTTAGAGAATACCAAGATAAACATTAAGGGGATACGGACGTCCACAAAGTTAAATGATTTAACGATATTAAATTTGTTGATGCGAAAAGAACTGCCTTATGGTCAATACGGTATTCAAACGTAGACCATATCGGTAAGAGAATAACCATTAAACTGGCGAAAACACTCCTCGGAAACATATCGCTGGCTTAGCACAAAACGGTTGTAACTCCTTCTTTATTTCATATAAGTTATAACCGTTTTGGGCTAAGCCCGCGATATGCCCATTGCTACCGCTTAAAAGGTATCGTGCACTATGGCAATCGATCTCCTGTCATTTCGACGGTACAACACATGCACGCGTTATCAGTTTTCAGCAGTTCTTAAACAACTTTTTAATCTTTGATCCACATCTTATTAACTATAAATCACACAGCTTTCGGCTGGAGACAACTTCCTGTGTTGCTGACTGGGGCTGTTATATGTATTATTTAAACAATCATTTCCGCTGTTTTGTGCATATTTATTATGTGTTGTTGGAGACAATTTATGATTAACAATTTACATTGATATCTGCAAATTTGAACTAAAAAGGGTTTTGATGCACTAATAAAAAAGATACAACGAAAAAACACAGAAACACCCCGATTTCAGTAAGAGCCGACAGATGGCGCTTTGACGTCATTATGTTGCTATGTAACCGACGTCAAAATAAAATAAAAACTATATTTTCGCAACGGCAGTTGTGTGACATGTATTTAATCCAGATTTGAGTAGAATCCGAAGATGTTTTAAAAATCTCTAGAAAGGGCTCATACTACCTTAATTTAGAAAAGTGGAGATGCGTACAAGACAGTGTAATAAAAGATTTGTTAATGACAAATAAATTAAAAGTATGTCAAGAATTTTTTCTATCACTTTTAAAGAATATGATAGAAACAACCATACGAACAGAATGCACATTCAAGAGAAGCAAACAAACTCTTCGCCTTAAGGAAGAACACTGGATGAAGTTTACTGGTGTATGTACAGTAACAGTAACAGTAACCGCACTCTAGAGTCCCGCTTGTTTGTCTTTTTGTTGTTTGCCTTGCCATACGAATGAAATATTTAACGCAAACATCTGTTATTATCATATATAAATAGACAAAAACATTATGGCATTTAACATATTCACAAACGAATTATTCGTTACTTATTTTGCAGATGTCTTTTGACTGAATGACTGATTTGAATAATAATAATAATAATAATAATAATATCTGAGTATTAATGCGATAAAATCTACATGAGCAGTGGAAATATCACAAAACATGGGAATGTAACAAAAAAAGAAGAAAAAAAAAAAAAAGAAAAAAAAAAAAGAAACAAAAGTGGTGAAGAAAAACTGTACACAACAGGAAAAATACAGTTCTTTATCTAAACCCAAGTGCAGAAGGTTCTAGCGTTAAGCTGGACAAAAGTAAAATTCGGGTATTATTCTTGACACACGCACAGAAACTTTTGAGAAATAATTCGTATTAAACTGGAAACAAGTACCGATATTCAAACGTTAAACTGACCTCAAGTACAGACAGTTCAAGTGTAAATCCGGACATTACTACCTGTTCTGACTTTAAACTTGAAACAAGTGCAGGAAATTTTAGCATTAAACTGGGCGCAATAACTAAAAATTCTGGTGTTAAACGAGGCACACGTATAATACAGTTCTAGTGATTAAATTACACCCGTGCTGCGTTAAACTGGACACAAGTACACACAACGGTAGCATTCAACTGAACATAAGCACTGGGAACTTGGACATTTTCTTAGATATAAGAATAGAAAACTCTCTCGATTTTAACATGCTGAAAACCAAAGAAAAAGGCAGAAATGTCTGACTTTAAACTGAACAAAAGTATATAAACTTCTGGTGCTTAGTACATGTACATGTAAAGAGGCTTGAAACAGGTACAGAAAACATTGGCGTTTAAGCAGTCACAAATGCAAGAATTTCCGGCGAAAAACTGGACACAAGTACAGAAATGGCTGGCGTTTAACTTGATACCAGTACAGAAAAAAAGCTGGCGTTAAACAGGACAAATTTGCAGAAAGTTCTTACACGAATATATACACCTGTCTCGTTTATATCGCAAATGCAGAAAGCTGCAGTGAGAGACGGTAACATTATCTAAAATGATGGAAATGTGTAATAATGTAAATAAAAATCGCACATAGTAACGGAAAAAGAAAGAAAATTCGTACTATATTAATAGTTCAGATGAGAAAAAAATCTATTAAATGTGTACATACGAAACTAATATTGAATACACAAGACTTCGACTCATCTGACAAAACTGTAAATGAAAACATTAACTCCAAAAGAAGTTAAGATTAGAAAAGGATAAATGATAGTAAAATGAAAAAAAGAGAGAAAAAAACAACAACAACAGAGAACATGAAATCGCCTGAAATGAGAATTGGATAACGTTAATGTTATACTAGAGCTGTATCTATAAGTGATTCATACCCCACCAGATTCCTTTGACAGAGAAATAAAAACATTTCTTTCGATCCAGTAATAATGTAATCATGTTACAAAAATACATTCCTTTAAGGGGAGTTATAAATCTTTTACTTTTGTTCTTTCACAAATAACATAGAAGTCATTTCAGTGGACTTAAAGTAATGATCATTTATGTTAAAGAAGGGTATCAGAAGTAAACCCATTTTGTTCAAAATAACAGATTTATAGGTCATGTTACGTGAACTTCCGGTATGGTCCGCGAGGTTGATACGAATATTCAAACTGAATGTAATGCATTCATTGGCTTCGAAGATATTCAACTTGAAGGAAAAACAATGCAATGTCAAAATGGGGTAAAATGGTTTCACAGTAAACAGTTATGCAAACTTGCATTATGATCTAACAGGTGGTTGGGAGATTCATTCAAATCCATGCATATGAAATCTCGGAATATGGAAGGAAACGGGAGATTTTCCATGTAAGAAAAGGATTTTATTTTATTTTGTTTTGCCAAACGAGAAATCAATTGCAAAGTTATGAAACCTGGTTTATGAAGTTGTCTCAATACCCTTAAGGGGGGCGGGTCCCAGTTAGGTGTCTGCGCAAAATGTTTTTTGATTTTATTTATACTTTGTGGTAATATACCTACATGTATTATGTTTCATTAACAAGTGTTACTGTTACCAGTTTTGACTTACTTTTATAGATATTTTTTTGAAATGGTTCTAACTTTTTACCTGAAACTTTCATGATAAAATAACTATGCAATGGACATTCACACAACATGTTGCATTTTAAATTGTACTGAATACTTTTTCAGCACAGAGCCACAAAATGGTCTAATCAAATTTACTGATTTTCAATGGAGGAACTTCACCCAAAAGCTAAAACATTTTTTATTAGTTAAGATATTAAGGTGTTATTTTCAGCAGATATTGTAAACTAAATAAACATAAAAATGACAGTATATCAGTATACTCTGATTAATATTGGAAGAGTGGTACACCCTCAAACTAGGTAAAAGTGGGTGGGGTAAATAAATATTCGAAGCAACACTACAAAATTTGTGCAGTTGTTACGAAATGGCCTCAGATTTTCTATTACTATCTTAATTGTGCCCCCATGGTGGGGGCATATAGATTTGCTCTTGTCCGTGCGTCCATCCGTCCGTGCGTCCGTCCGAAGTTCGTGACGCGCCTAGCTCAAAAAGTATTTGATATGAATTGATGAAACCTTGCAAAAGTCTTTATCATGATATGAACTTGCGCACCGTATATTTTTCGTCTGGCTCCGCCCCCTAATTTTAGAGTTACTGCCCCTGAAATAGTAAAAAATGACATTTTCACCTTGTGACATGCCTAGCTCAAAAAGTATTTGATATAAATTGATGAAATCTTGCATAAGTCTTTATAATGATATGAACTTGCACAACTCCTATTTTTTCGTCTGACTCCGCCCCTGTTTCTAGAGTTATGGCCCCTGAAATAGTAAAAAATGCACATTTTCACATTGTGACACGCCTAGCTGAAACATTATTTGATATAGATTCATGAAACCTTGCATTAGTCTTAATCATGATATGAACTTGCGCATCTCTTATTTTTAATCTGGGTCCGCGCCCTATTTCTAGAGTTATGGCCCCTGAAATAGTCAAAAATGCACATTTTCACCTTGTGTCTCGCTAGCTCAAAAAGTATTTGATATAAATTGATGAGTGTTTATCATGATATGAACTTGCGCACCTACTATTTTTTATCTGGGTCTGCCCTCTATTTCCAGAGTTATGGCCCCTGAAGTAGTAAAAAAGAAAAAAACACCCTGTGTCCTACTGACACATTCTAGTTTTATTAAATACAGACTTGGTTGATAAATTTTAACTAAAAATCTCTTTAATAAGACTTTATTCATGTGTGCCATGGAAAATCAATGCAGAAAATTTAATGTTAATTTGAACAATAGCTTTCCTCAAAATATACAACCTCAGGCAAAACCTTTTGTTAAATACTTTGAGCTTTCAGAGTTAATTTGGTTTGTCTACATGTCATGTTCAAGGTCCATGCTTTTTCCATGACACACATGTATAAAGTGGGAATTTTTTTGTTAAAATTTATATATCAATGCTGTATTTAATAAAATTAAGACAGTAATAAACAATCTGAGGCCATTTCTTAACAACTGCACAATTTTTGTAGTGTTGCTTCCAATATTTATTTACCCCACCCACATTTTCCCAGTTTGAGAGTGTACCACTCTTCTAATAATAACTAATGAAAAATGTTTTAGCTTTTTGGTAAAGTTTGTCCATTGAAAATCAGTAAATTTAATTAGACCACTTTGTGGCTCTGTGATGAAAAAAGTATTCAGTACAATTTAAAATGCAACATGTAGTGTGAATGTCCATAGCATAGTTATTGTATCATGAAAGTTTCAGGTAAAATGTTTGAACCATTTAAAAATAAAAACTAACAGAAATTGTGTTCCTGGCTGGTCACATGTCAGATTACCCCACCCACTTTAAATGTAAATATCTATAAAAGTAAGTCAAAACTGGTAACAGTAACACTTGTTAATGAAACTTAATACATGTAGGTATATTACCACAAAGTATAAATAAAGTCAAAAAACATTTTGCGCAGGCACCTAACTGGGACCCCCCCCCCCCACCCCCCTTTGTATCAGCTCTGTGAAAATGAAATGACAGGACTGGCTCGTTTTGGATTGACAAAAAGAAAAAATCGTCATAAGAAAAGTCATAGTAATTGTAAATGTTCTATAATCTTAAAGTCAGTATCGATATTAAAGCCTTAAATATATCTTTATCGGTTCCAGGGATATTAAAGAAAAACAATGACGGTACGTGACTACACAAAGGGTAAAAGTTTTGCGAAAAGGAAAGTCAGAGCTATGAAACATGTTATTTATCTTGTTTTATGTTTCGCGGGGAGAAAGTCTGTGAAAAGCTTCAACATAATACCTTATACATGTTATAGGTTAAAGAGGTATTCAATCAGAACAGAATAAAATGTTGGAATAGAACATCTTTTGGATGAAGAATGGGAAATATATTTTTATAAAAAGAAACGCCAGAGTTTTAAAACATGTTACATGACCCAGTCATATTATTCGTAAAACATATTCAACGAGTTTCAGAGCAATATCTGCACTGGCGATTCCAACGGAAATATAAATGTATAACTAAGGGGAGGGGATATTTTTAGAGTATATGGGAAGAATTTTATCCCAATAAAAGCTTATGAAACTTGATATGAAGAACTGATATCATGGTCATTAAAGCCTATTGTTACTTAAAAAAAAAACATTATTAAACATATTCATATTTAAGGAAAACAAAAAGGACGAATATGGCCCCCATTTTTCACAAAACTTGTTTCGTTGGGTATAGTTGAAAATTATATACGGGGATTTTTTCGCCCCAAAAGTGAACAAAGGCAGAGGTACGTGCATAAGTAAGTGTAGAACGAAACAACATCAGAAATAAAAAAAGAAGCTATAGAACATGAACAAACGTTTGCTTCTTTGTAGCAAGGACTGATTAATATTTATAACTGAAAATAGATCAACTGTTGACAGAAAATGATTTTGTAAGAAATACAATAGAGCAATATTAAGCACATACTTTGCCGAAAACGAAATTATACGGACAAAAGGTGAAAAGGATTGTACAACGCCTATTCTAACACGATCCGATATATTTCCTATTAAGCAAACAAGGATGAAATCTGTAAATTGTTTTACATCAATTCATTGTTCTGACTTCACAATCATTACGTCATTGTGTCAAACGATATAGCGGCTCGCTGAGAAAGTAACCGATTGGAAACGGGCAAGAATTTGATGAATGCCGTCGAGAATGTACTTTAAAGTCGCTAGTAACGTGTTAGAATAAAAAAAAAATATATCTCAGTGTTAGTGATTTGCCCTTGAATAAAATCATTGTCGTTCAAATGCGTCTTATAGTATTCCTTCGCATCTAAACTCCTAACAATGATTTATTCAGCGACAAATCTCTAAATGAAATATATTATTTCTTAAATAATCATGAAACTTACATGGATGTTTTCAATTCTAACCTGATCCGATTCATTATCCTATTAAACAAAGAAGGCTGAAATAAGTGAATTATTATACAACAATTCTCTGTCATTACGTCACAATTATTAATTCCTAGCGTCGAATTGGACAGTAGCGCACTGGAAAACATCTGATTGAAAACGGGCCAATATTTGATAATTGCCGTCAAGGATTTACTTTATAGTTCTTGGAAACGTGTTAGAATCCTGCGCCCTCGTGATATAATTCTTTTGCATCTGATCTCCAAATAATGATTTATTCAGCAGCAAATCACAAAACGAGAAATGTTATTTTTTAATTTACTTCTATGTACAGAAGAAAGATCAGTAAAACACATGCAAAGTACAAAAGAGCTACCGGTATATAAGTAATTCTGACTGCTGAAAAGATAGAAGACTTTATTTAACATCAGCAAAGAAAGCAGAGAAATATAGGAAAAAGAAGCAGTTAAACAAATGGCACTGAGGCTGTCAAATATTTACGTGACCTGTTTTGACCTCCAATCTCTTCTATATAACCAATGCTCCTCGGCGGGAAGTTGATGCTAAGAGAAGTGCTTAAGAAGTTGGAATTGTCTTAGTCTTAACCCCCTCAGATCGCTTTTGACATGTTAATTTATATGTTTGTTAGGGACAGAACAGGTAAAAGATAAGTGCAATCTGTTTACTGTATTGTGAAAAATACTTTAAAAATGTGAAAACCATAGACTTTTGTTTTTCAAATCAGACCTCTACCTCACAGAAAAATATATTCAATGCACGCTGATTATTGGTTTGAAAAGAAAAAAAAACGAATGTATTTATGGATTTTAGGCTGCATTCTAGGCTTTTGGATTGACATGAAGTAGACTTTTAAATTAGAACCAAGACATTGTGTTTATGCTACACATTTTCTAACACACAAAGTCAGGTACAATGAAAGAATACTTTAAATTGCTATATGCATACTATAGCATGCTGACTACTGAAGAATGCATACGTATACTAGAACTGCTTACATTACACTAAAAAAACAAGTTTTATAATTTTGTTCCATTTTTCAGATAATAAATTTCTTCAACAGTACTATCGTAATAATTATAACTATGCACAAACGTTTCCAATTTTTACTATCGTAATTCAGATTTGATTTTGAAATACAATAGCAATTTAAAGACACATCTGCGAGAAGATATAACAAAACCCGCTTTTAAATGTAATGTGGCCTTTACAAACTTCGCCAGATTTTGGGTTATGACAATTTTCCAATTGTACAATGTATTTAGTAAAGCCATTAAACGTTTTATAAAAAGAGGTGATGATCCAACTGTTTTGAGACACACCTTATGTTTGGTGCTCAGCCCTTAAACAGTTTGACGCTACGCATCCTCTTTGGTTGTGTCTGACGGGACAGGTGGAAAGCTTTACGGTTGGTAGTACTTAAATCCCACCAGGACTGTGCTATTATGATTTTTGTCTTCTGGCCTGTTTCACCAGACCCTTAAGGGTGTTTCCCTTGTTGTTCTGTCTTTTGCATAGACATTGGGTATATGCGTTCTAGGTTCTTAAAATAAACATATCCATGAATATTCTGGTGGGAAGTTTAATATATTCCCTGTTTACAAAAATCTGACTAACAGTTTCAGTTTCATAGATGAGAAGGAACTACATTTTATAAACGTTTTGAAACCAAACTTAACAGCGTTTGTTAATAGTTGTTAGGGCCCGCGAGCATGGCGAGCTCCTTAAATTTTATTGTTTATGTGCAGTGTAACTAGAATCTCTTCTTTATATATACTTGCTCATCTATCTTTACACGTGAAATACTACTGGTCATAATTGTTTAAAAATTAATATTATCAACATTTAACGTACTATATTGCTTTGTTTTTAAATTTTTATCTCTTTTCTTTCCTGTTATACAGTTTTAGCTTTAAATTTTATTACCTCCCTTTAATTTTTGATGCTATTTCTATAATTGGCTATATACCACTTTTGTCATAAAGAACGAGAGGGTAATTTGAGCAATTCTTTCTTTTTACAGTATTCATAATTGATTTTTAAGCTATTATTACTTTTTAGGTAATCATCTTAATATTATTTTTTAACTGATATATCGAGCATAAATATGTTTTAAGAACAGGTATTAACTCCCTTTTCAAATAGTACAATATATCTATTTCAAGTTTTGTGTGCATGTACACAGGGTATTCTTGAGTGTATTATACATTTTTCTTGAAGTTTGCCGCAACG
Source organism: Mercenaria mercenaria (assembly GCF_021730395.1). Taxonomy (NCBI): domain Eukaryota; kingdom Metazoa; phylum Mollusca; class Bivalvia; order Venerida; family Veneridae; genus Mercenaria; species Mercenaria mercenaria. The sequence continues at coordinate 53,043 of NW_026461733.1, read as the reverse complement.
TCTGTTTACGACGTTTCCCGTATTTTTTGTTATGACGTGACGTCATTGTATTATTTCAAAATGTAAACTGCCTGAAGATATGTGTATTGAAAGCGCTTGCAGAGAAGAATTAAAATAATTGAAAAACACAGAAGTCTGCTGCTGTTAATTCCTTACAAATTGAACTTTTATATATATTTATTTATTTATTTCGTTGGGTTTAACGTCGCACCGACACAATTTAGGTCATATGGCGACTTTCCAGCTTTGATGGTGGAGGAAGACCCCAGGTGCCCCTCCGTACACTATTTCATCACGATATATATATATATATATATAGGGAAAATAATTTATATCCGTATTGTTGAATTACAATACATTTGGGATATCTATATATACAAGTCTCTACGAGCGAAATATTTCAGTTATCTCCGGTGATTTCATTCCGGATAGCGGACGTGTTCCTGGTTTTTATCACTTCGTTTGGCAGCTGAAATCCCCGGGGATATTTGAAATATTTCGCTCCTAGGGACTTGTACTGTGTATTTCAAAGCAATTTATGGAGTCAGTTTAGTATTTATGGAAGGCTTTAAATGTTTCGAAGGTGCAATCATGCAGGTAACGGTTGCAAGTGTTTAAACTCCGATTTTGAAATGTTCTACAAGTTTGCCGAGTAGCTTCCCATAGCGTTACGCTCGCATAGTTCACCTTTTCCATATATATGATACTCTGACCGGATTTTTTGTCACCGATTTTTTTTTCATTTGACTAACATATATAAAGAATATTTGTGTGAATTTTTTTTTTTATATCAAACCAAAAAATATACACTGGACCCGAGCCTGTGGGTTTTAGAACATGTCGGGGGGAAGAGTGAGGTAAGGTGCACCATAAACCGGTATAAACTCCCAATTGGATTGCTACGGACTGTTCCAAGGTGGTGCCCCATTTTGTTTCTGTATTTGTTTGTTTTGTCCTTGTGTGTTTATTATGTGTGTGCGTATGTGGTGTGCCAGACGAGTGATGTTCGTGTGTGACTGCGTGTTTGGAACGTGGCTTTCCCTGTTGGATACCCTTTCTTGTTTTTTGTTAACCTGTTTTAGACTTCTGTCTATATATGGTCACAAAGATATTCATTCTAAAGCAATTTATTTATTGTTTGCTCCGGAACAGAAAATGCTGAAATGGTATCGTAAAATTCTGAGTACTAGAACCAGCTACTAGTATACAACTATAGAATATTTTTGGAACAGATACCGAAACCGAAAATGTCAGAGCCTGGTCAGGAATTAATGTTATTAAGCTTTTTGTAGCTGGTATAAAATATGTATTGACAAAAGGAAATAAACTTCTGGTGCATGTATTATAAGCATAGACATTGCTGCTATCCATTACAATTTGAAAAGTTTGTAAGTATTAATACAAGAAAGTCTTACTTTAGATTACAACTATGGAAAATGCTGGTTCTTACACTAACCTCTCGAAACTTCTACCTCACAAAACATTTGGATTAACGTTTTTATTTCAAATTTTGCCAAATATTTCTTTTCTATTTATATTGCAGTCAACTTCTCAATATTGAATATACTTAATTATGTCATCACCAGAATACCGTAATTCTGTATGGTGGAACGAACCTTTCAATTAGCTATTTGCTTCCGGTTCTATCTCCACTTGTCACTTTATTGTAAATCTGTTATAATGTGTATGTATATTGCAATTACTTGCGAATAGAACTGTTTAAACCAACCCCTCGAAATATTATTTCATAATTATAAATTGGAAATAACTTGAAATTATCATACTGATCACCTTTCCGAATTTGTAATCATGAGTTTTTATTTTTTGTTTCTATACGTTTGTCTCTAATATATATAAAAGCTACATCTATAGATATATTAACATGATTGGTTGACCTGTATGCTTTAGCTCATCGTGCATGTCATCCACTTTCTTTCTCCACAATAAAATGGTGTCTTGATCCGGCATAAATGCATCCATTACAAATACTACGCAGTGAACCATGTCTTTGATTTGGGGATGTTTCTTAAACAACACACTTTCCTCATCAACTTTGCTGACAAGATTAAACTGGAAAAACATTCATCGGATATTGGTACAAAGTATTAATTTAACTTTTAAATATGTTCAGATACTATCTCATCATAACTATTTCTAATTCACTAGTCTTAAAGCTACAGTCACACATACGGATATTTCGTGCGTTGAGGTACGATGCGGATCGGATTGATTTGTGATGGAGTAAAAATGGGTAAGTACGTAGCAGTACATCTTAGTACGAAAAAGATGGTGAGAAACGGGGAATAAAATATTAAGGACGTGAATAAGTACGGATAGGTACGGCGTACTACGTTGAACTACGTTTAACTGCGCCTGACAAATAGCCCAGCGCGTTGACGGATCTGCGGTGAACTACGTTGAACTACGCTTACTTACGGACAGCCTTGGATAACTACGCTAACCTACGGATCAATACGCATGACTACGTTCACATTAAGGTTTAGTAACGGGTCGGTAAGTTTCATATATTAAATAGATCTCGTTTAGCCAGCGTTTTCATTACGATTATCTCTTATACCCCAGTCACATATACGGCGCGAATAGCTACGTCTAGCCACGGATAGTAACGTAGTAATACGTATCGGTCCGCACCTGAGCTGTACGGATTGCTACGGACTGATACGGTTACTACTTTAAGGTACGGTTCCGGTACGGATCGTTACGGACCGATACGGATTACTACGTTTCTATCCGTGGCTAGACGTAGTTGTCCGCACCGTATGTGTGACTGTGACATTACATCATGTAAAACTACGGCAAGGTACGTTTCAGTACGGATAACTACGTTTAATACGTTTAACTACGGATGAATAAGTTTCGACCAAGTCGGACAAAGTCACGCTCAAATGCCATGGATCGCTCAAACTTTTGTGCATGTTCAAAAGTTAGAGAAACGTGCAAGTTTGGAGTACGTCTTGAATACGTCTTGACCAAGTGTTAATACGGATTGATACGGATTACTACTTTGAGGAACGGCACAGGTACGGATCGATACGGATTACTACGTTTCTATCCGTGGCTAAACGTAGCTATCCACGCCGTATGTGTGATTTGGGTATAAGAATAAATGCAGCAACATTTGTATGAGTTAGTATGAGTAAGTATGAAACATGTACGACAGAAAAATATAAAATATGATTAATTTTGGTCATACCTCATAGCCAGACCGAACGTTTCCATTGACAAAGTCTAAAATATCCTTTACATTCAAACTAAGCTGACCTGTGTCCCATAGACTCATTGTATCCAATAATTCGAAGTTCCTCAATCGCATCTGAGGTCTAAATACCTGGAGCTTGTGTTTAAAATGAAACAGACAAAACTACACTTAGGTTATATTTCATTCACGAGAAGCATTAAATGTGATACATAAAACGCTTGTATCTGCTAAGTGTATTACCTTTTTGTAAAATGTCTTTACGCCATAAACTTCTGTTAATGACATAATGTCGTTTTATTATCACAAGTGTTTAAGTTTTATTCCAGTAGGAAAATTGGAAACTTCTCATGTTGCCTAACACGACAAAAACTTTACCTAAAAATGGCTCAAAGAGACACATACCGGAGAAGACCAGAATTGACCGACGCCAGTTACTTGACTAAATCTTGCTCTATCAATTGATGCTACTGTATTCACAAAGGAAGATTTTCCCGACAGGGTTGGTCCAACCAATAAAATTCGAATGTTTTTACCAGTTTTATGTTTCTTTATATGTTCCAGAAGTTCTTCGGTGTACTGAAACATGTTGATACAAATATTGTTAGATTCAATGAATATTCCTATGATGGTTACTTCTTACGAAGACAGAGAAGGCATACATGTCAACAGTGCAAATATTTAAAATGATATATTCTCGGTTTTTTTTTACTTCGATGACAATATTAAGTGTAAAGGAAACATGGTGAGCTAATCAAAGTTTTCAGCCATTCTGATTATTTTCTTAAATATAATGCACGTTTTGAGTTATTATTTGTGCATATCTATGTTACAGTCTGCGTTACTATTTAATTACCCTGCAAGACATAATGCACTTTCTTCATACTTCGACATCAGAAAATTACAAGTTTTGTTTTCTAAAAATGCACCGATGTACCGTTTCAGTTTGGATTACAATTAACAATAAAGTGCATTGCAATGTTTATAAATATATATACAATGTACTTCCTTTTATGGTTTTTAATATTGTACCTAGTCTTCTTATCTATACATATTGATGCTTAATTTGAGTTTCTTTTTTTCAGCAATTAACTATAAACATCCCAGTCAGAAGAATAAAACAAAGGAAATGACATTTGTTTCTTCATCTAAAAAGCAAAATTGAACAATGCAACCAGCCAACTGACAGTGACTGTACTTAAACTCCGAAAATTGAAAATAGTGGTTTAAAGTCCACAAACATATTTCATATAAAGTGAGTAATTATTTCCATTTTATTTTGTGTTATTTTTTTGAAATTTGAATCTAATACGTTCAGCAAAGCAGACTTAACATATGACATTATAAAATATATGTGATACTGTCCACAGAGCGTATTCAAAAAGCCGACAAATGACAATACTCTGGTATTCAACATAATCATAATCTTATTACTCAGTCTATTTTGCTTTGAGGAGTCCCAAGTTGGCATCGACAATACGAATAATGAAAATGTATATTTTCAATTATCTCCCAGACGACTGGCAAGTTCTTGAACCATTTTGGAATTCCAATAATATTTCAGTTTGTTCCTTGCAGGTTTCGACATGAAAACCGACTCGGGTAAAGTTACTATATACTATAAAAAAATACTTTAATACTAAAAGAAATGACATGCTTTGTGTTGAATGTTGAATGAAGTGTTCATTAAAGAGCTTAAGAAAAGCCCAGTACCTTTTCATCCCAACTGCCATGCTTGCCTAGACTTCTCCATTCTTTTACTGTTTTTGTCTTCTGGTCCCGTTCTTCGGATTCTGAATTGTGAAGAAAACTAAATGAGTTCTACTTATGCATATTTTGTTGCATAGTAATATTTTTCACACAGATTGCTCGGCATGGCAAAGCGAAACAAACTTATTAAGTATAGTTATTGGTTTGGAAATAAATGCGTGTTTTGTAAATGTATCTATGACGGTTACACTCTAAAGAGAAATGTAAGTAAGTTGCAGATAAACTGATAATGGTTAACATGCCTAATCGTGATATATCATCAAAGTATCATGCAGTGCTGATACATGTCTGAATTTAAAGTATAATAAGTCTTAACTGGCTCACAGACAAATGTAAGCTCATTCGAATTGCAAAATAATAGCCTTTATTGAAATGATTTCCTGCATTAACAAATAAAGTACCTTATGATATCTTATGATACTTTATGTGGTATGAAAATAGTGAATAATTACTAATATTTGGAAAAAGGTGCTTTCAGGGTGTAATATTCTTGAGAATTTGAATGACGTGTTGACTAAACTCGAAATGGACTTCAACTTATATATATATATATATATATATATATATATATATATATATATATATATATATATATATATATATATATATATAATTAGCCGTTAAAGAAGAAATGTTCAGGGGAAGCATGGTTTATGGACGGGTATATCGAGACTGTATTTGAGACACAATAATGCAACGGACATTAGAAGCGACATCGAGAATTTATGTAAATACCATACAAGACTTCTTTGCTTAGTAATACTTCGATTTTTGCAATTATATTTGTTTTTACAAGTACACCGGTTACGAGTAAAAATGTAAACAACATACTCTGTATTTGAATCGTTGGACTGAATAATAACAGTCGATCATACAGATTGACATTGAACGCAATGACTTCGCATGTTGCAGAAAGGAAAGGTATTTAGTTTGTAACTGTAATTTCCTATCAACTGAACGCCTCACTTCTGGCTTAAATTTGGACAAAGCTCACTGTATTTGCCGTCGGCCTGCTGCTTAAACGGCAAATGTAAACAAGAGCTCGTCGAACACGAAATGCCCCTCCCCCTTGATGCATTAAGTAATTACACAAGGAACCGAAATTATATGCTCACAGTAAACAAAAGTTCAACTGTTCTGTTCCAATCTAACCTTGACCTTTAACCTATTAACCTAACAGGAGATTACAGAGTGATCTTGGCACCGACCACTGAGCCATTTTTGAATGTTCCAAATTTCAAGACTAGCTCAAGATCAAAATCAAGATCAAATTTTATTTCGGTACAAAACACTGTGCATGTGTTCCAAATTTGAAAGCTGTGGCTTGAGAGAGTTGAAAGTAGATCAATTTCAAGGTCAAAGTTCATTTCGGTAGACACACCTATGCATGTGTTTCAAATCAGGAGGCTGTAGCTTGAGAAGTGTAAAAGTAGGTCACTAGGTAAATTCAATGTCAAATCTCAATTTAGAATACTAAAAAATGCAGGCAGTCCAAATTTGAAGCCTGTAGCTTCAGAAATGTGAAATCAGATCACTAGGTCAATGTCAATATCAAAGTTCAATTCGGTACACAAAGCTATGCATGCGGTTCAAATCTGAAGGTTGTTGCTTGAGAAATGTGAAAGTAAATCACTAGGTCAAAATCAAGATCAAATTATATTTCGGAACACAAAATTTTGCATTTGGACGAAATTTGAAGTCTGTACATTTACAAATGTGAAAGTAGGTCACTAGGTCAATGACAAGGTCAAAGTTTGTTTCGGTACACAAACCTATACATATGGTCCGAAACTGAAGGCTGTAGCTACAGAAATGTGAAAGTAGGTCACTAGGTCAAATCAAGATCAACTCATGTCAAGGTTCATCTTGTCACTCAAAACAATACACGAGGTCCAAATTTAAATGATGTAGATTATAGACATCAAGATTCTAAGTTTTTCCCTAAATAAGTCTATATGAAACATGTGACCCTCGGGTGGGGCCGTATTTGACCCTAGAGGGATAATTTGAACAAACTTAGTAGAGAACCACTAGATGATGCTACATTACAAATATCAAAGTCCTCGGACCTTTGATTTTGAACAAAGAATTTTTCAAAGTTGTTCCCTATATAAGTCTATATAAACCATATGACCCACGGGGTGGGGCCATATTTGACCCAAGGGAAATAATCTGTACAATCTTGGTAAAGGACCATTAGATTTTGCTGCATACTAAATATCAAAGCCCTAGGTCCTGTGTTTTTGGACAAGAGGATCAGAAACCATTAAACTGTTCCTGGCAAATGTCATCTTGACCTTTGACCTTATGACCACAAATCAAAAGGGATCATCTACTGGTCATGACCAATCTCACTATCAATTTACTTGACACTAGTTCTTGAGTTATTGCCCGGAAACCATTTTACTGTTCCTGTGACCCTGACCTTTGACATACAGACCTAAAAATTGATAGGGTCATCTGCTGGTCATAACCAACCTCCCTATCAACACTCATGATCCGAAACGTAAGAGTTCTTAAGTTATCATCAGGAAACCGTTTTACTTTTCAGGATCACTGTGAACTTGACCTTTGAATACTGACCTCAAAATTAATAGGGGTCATCTACTAGTGATGACCAACCTCCCAATCAATTTTCATGATCCTAGGCCCAAGCGTTCATGAGTTATCATCTGGAAACCGTTTTACTAATCAAGGTTACTGTGACCTTGACCTTTGACATACAGATCTCAAAATCAACAGAGGTCATCTGCTAGTGTTGACCACCCTCCCTATTAACGTTCATGATTCTAGGCCCGAGCATTCTTGAGTTATCATTCGGAAACGGATTGATGTGCATACAGACCGACCGACAGACAGACCGACTGACATCTGCAAAACAATATACCCCTCCTTCGAAGGGGGGTGGGAGGGGGGGGGGGCAAAAAGATATAAGATATAATAGACATATATTTACCACGGTTAAAGAATATTGACTAAGGATCACAATAAAAACAGGAATGTATGGAGGCATAGCTAATGCTGACTGTATATCTAGTAAGAAGTGTAACCAACATTTATGTAGAAGGATTTTAGTTGATAGTGTTTTGATCAACTGTGCGCTAAGTGTTGCTTTACGTTTAATATGACAAATACAATTAGTGACAGTTAACGTAAAGGAGATGTAACTCAATTAAAAGAACAAGGAACGAAAAGGACATATTTGGTTACGTAGTTCACAAAGATGTTTTTTTGTAAGAATGATATAATTGCTTATAATAGCAATACAAGTTAAATCTGTTTAAGTCTATGAAACAACAATGCAACGCCATTTTCTGAAATGATAGATACAATTCTGATCATAAATCAATTTATGTGAACTACGTTACCATTTTGTGAACTACGTTACCATCTCCAGCATGATATCCACGTATTATATATATGTTTGCATTCAATGTAGTAGTAACACACCACAAGGTCAACATATTACCACAAGAAAAAGTAGAAAACTGATATATACCATTTAGTTAAATTACTTGATCTGATACTAAACGACGACTGGTTAAAATATGATTGTTTGTGTTACTTTTATTTGATGAAATCACACTTTAGACGCACCATCCTTGTTTACACAGAACACTATGAAGTGTAATCAATCAGTCCCCATATGTATTGCTCCCCAAGAAATTAGTCCTAAATTTGAATATTAGGTATTTTGTTAATTTGATATTAACGTAGTTCTCGGTAACGTAGTTCACACAAATTAGGTTATTTCTGTCTGACTTAATATACATGATGCACAGCAGCTTGTTTGCTTTAATATTATATTATATACTAATATGCATTTAGTGAGAAATAGGCATAACTTTGTTTACATTGCATATAGCAGTAATGTATGGTAACGTAGTTCACAAAATAATGTAAAATTAAAGGGTTGTCGATTTTAAGGAGATTTTTTATCAAGACATAATTTATGAACTAAATATTTTTTATAATTGTACCTTTCTTTATGTTTTGATTGTCTTCGAGACTGATCATAGTACATATCTATATACGCATTGATTTTTAAATGTTCAGCTTAAAATGGTAACGTAGTTCACAGAGATTGCTGTGACAAGACAATATAAAATAAAGTTTGTATGTTTCTAAACTTCTCAAATGTTTTTGCTACGTTGTTTTAGTACATGTCACCTAAACAATGACTTGCAATATCTTCATACAAAAATCATCATTCTGTCAGTGTTTGTAGACCAAAGTAAGCTACCCAGAGTTTTGACAGGGTATTTTTGCCAATATCAGACCCTAATACGTACCATAATATTGTATAAGTACTATTGTCAGTTGCCAAAACTTTTTTAAATGTAGATAATGACTATAGCCTTAAATCATGTTAAATCTTTTAGTCTTTGATATGGAAGAACATGCTTGAAATGGCAGTTTTACGTAATTGTTTTTTTTTTTTTTTTTTTGGTTATTTTGTATAGCTGCTGCTGTTATAGAGAAGCGGTAGAGTGTCTGCCTCTTGTATGAGAGGTCCTGGGTTTGAGTCCCGATTAGTTTTTAGATATTTGCATTTTTAACAGCAATTATTTGCAGGTTATAAGACTGTTCCAGATGTTCCATATTTTAGCAAACAGTAGAATGGATCAGTATTCAGAAATCCAGATAACTGTTGAATGTAACATGGAGTACACTAAATAGAAAATATTCAACATATTATGTCCTTTTGATGTATTTTTTCCTTGTTTAGTAAGAGTTACATTTCTTTGATCACAAAGTTTTCTACATATAGAAATCTTAAAATGTTCAAAGGTAAACGCTTCGGGTAAAATATTGTTTGTTTTTGAGCAATATATGGACATTCGCCTTTATTTCAAAATTTTTAACCCCAAACCTGTTATTTGAAAGAAAGTATTATCTTTATTAATAATAATACTTGTGATTTATCCCTATGGTTACATCAAAATAAAAGTTTGTAGGCATGTTCTGAAATGCATAATATACACAACGTATCTACCAATTGTGCTAACTAGATGGACTAGATAAGAACATATTAAATGTGAGTACTTGAGGATTTATCTAACGAGCACATGTATCCGAAACAAAATTTTAATACCAATTTTAATTACTAGTTTTAAGACAACAACTATTATCTAATTACCAGTTAAGCAGTCTAATGTAAGAATAACACTTTCTTGTCAAACAAAACTAACCAGTACAGCCTGCGTTTACCGGTGAATCAAGCTTTTAAATGCATTTTCTGCACCTTCCTACAAACAAACTGTTCACATAATATTTCTGTGGTAAAGATAGAGGCTTTCGATGCTCTTCTTTACAACAAAACATGTCAAGAAGCTGATCAACCATCTGTTCACACAAGGATTTGGGCTATAGTGTGCATTCCTACATCGTCTGCTACACCTCATGAACATACTAAAAGGGTTGCCCATTAGGTCGGGCACATATGGGGGTCAGGTGTTCTATCACTTTCCTAAAATTCCATGTCAAGATAAATAAGGCTGACCAGAGATATCTTTGATATATTGGAACCTTTCTAATAGTTTTTGCCGCAAGTACCTGAGTCTCGTATCAACAGCTCCTCAAGTTCATTTGCAATCTCGATAAAGGCTGTCGAGGAAGATGTAATTTGTCAAAAGTGCTGAAATGCTCTGCTTTGCCTTATGCAAGTTAACACAAGTTGTCTACAATCCCTTGCTTGTGTGTTCTGACAAGAATATCTCACATGTACCTTATTTCAGATTTCAGCTCACTGTTCAGAGTAATATATTTCTCAGAATAATTGCTAAGTGTTGTCCGTGAAAGCAACTTATGTACTTTCAGCCTTACTCTTTTTTGTTACACAGATAGCATTACATAATCAATGATTATGTGATCAATTTATTGTGTAAATATTTTGACTGCGTGTGCATAATAATGAACGTTGTTTCATTTGATCCTACTAGCCCGTCGCTATAATTTATTCTTGCATTTCGAAGTCCCAAACCGAAAGGGGTAGTTGTCGTACTTGGTGCCACAGGAACTATAATTTTATATAGAAACTAAGTTAACTGACCTTAACATTCTCCATATTACCATCTATAAACAAGGTGTCATAAAGAAGTCTTTAGAATTTGCACTTTTGAAGTTATTGAAGTATCCGACATTTGCGACTGATGGACGAACATACAGACGGACAAAATGATATACAAAAGGAGAAAATAAGATAATAAGCATTTTTTCTCTCAATATTTCCCTCTGTCTATTAGTAAGTAAAATTTCTCAAGAAACAATATCTCCTTGTTTGAAAAAAATGCAGGATGACACGTTTTGTCATATTCGTGTACTATTTGTTGCCATAGCAACAACATTTGTTGCCATATGAACAAATTTAAATGACACTGGTATTCTCCCCATTGCCATCTATCCATGTACCACGTAACTATCATGAAAAAATCTGCTGTAGTTTTAAAGTTACTGCAGTATCCCACTTTGCATGGCTGATGTATTGACATGCATATAGGGGCATCTCATAAGCCCCCTCTGGCTAAACACTGGTAAGGGAATAACACTAATGTTTCAATATGCTGCTTTATAGGGAATGCAAGTAAAATAATATAAATTACATATAGTAAAACAAAAGATCCTTTAAAATATGAAAACCACACAATGATAATATTAAACTAAGTTTTAAAAGCTAGGTTTTAGCCGTTACCATGGAAACAGAAAGAAACTAACATCATTTGAATTGTTATTTTTGCATTTGATGCAAATCTAGGATTTATTTTGCCGGATACATTTATATTTGGTGCATTTTTGGGATGACTGTAAATATAATGACCTTTCATTAGAATCTTGTAAGGTAAATATTTTAAGTTTTGTCGGCCATTTTGGAAAATGGCCGCAGTATCGACCTTCTTAATGGACCCCATTAAAAAATGTTGTTTTTTGTGCTTTAATAAAAAGCTGTGCCAATTTTGATGCTTTTCCCATTTTCTGAAGTATTTTGGCATTTTCTGTTACGAATTGATCGCACTATAAGAAACACGTCAGAGAACTTTGGGCAGTTCTGACCGATTAAAGTGTTGGCAAAATTAGATAATACCTTTTCTTTAAACGAAAATTGCCGATAGGTAACAAAGTCAGTTCGCCGATAATCCAGAGTACACTGAACATGTTATTATCGTAAAATTATTCCAGTTCATGTAATGTAGTCTTGAACAGAATATTGGTCACTTTAACAGACTAGCTAATGTTAGTGCTATTACAGGGAAGTGGTAGAGTATCTGTCGTTTGTGTGAGAGGTCCTGGGTTCGAGCGTCGCATAGAGTTTTAATATTTGCATTCTGTTACAGCATTTATTTGCAGGTTATCAGACTGTTCTAGATCTTTTATATTTTAGCGAACAGCGTTATGGATTAATTAATTAATTTAGCAATCCAGATCACAATTGAATGCTATATGGAATACACAAAATACAAAATAGCATGTTCTTTTGATGTTTCTGCTTTCCATGTTTAAGAAGACCTACATTTCTTTGATCACAAAATTTTCTTTCATATGGAAATTTAAATGCTGATAGCTATACACTTCTGGTAAAATATTGCCAATACGTCCTTTTTGAGAAATATATGGGCAGTTGTCTTTAAAAGTTTTATTTACCTTCAAAGCTGTGATTTGAAAAACAAAAGGTTACTATCTTTAATTAATAATAAATCATGTGATTTATCCCTCTGGTTACATTGAAATAAAAGTTTGGAGAAGGCATGCTAAGAAATGTATATTATACACAAAGTGTTTCTAATTTTTACTTTTCCACGACATTTTTTTTTAAATTTAGCGAGTTATATTTAATCTATTCCATGCCGGAAATTTCGAACTTCAGAAATCATATCGTTAATTAAGAATATACTTACCTTCGAGTTTCCCAAATAAATTGGGGAAATGGTGGATTAATATACGATTTATCATTTCCATTTCCCGTTTCGGCTTCTTTTCTTCTAGCTGATATTTCCGTCAACAGTTACCATCTAAACAGTGAAAAATTAATAATTTTATGGCAAGGGAACATTTGACTTAGTTAAATATTGGACTAAATATAGCCAGGCAATGCAAACACAATTCAATATGAATTTTAAGGTTATGCGTAAGAAAAAATATATGTTTAAAGCGATAAAAGGTATTGTATCAATTACCTGTCATTTAAACTTTGCTTGTCTGTTCGTTTGTTTTTGCACAGGAGCCTGAAATTCTATCCAAAAGCCACGAAGAGTCTGTATACGAAAAAAGACCCCTCCCCCCTTCTATATAATAAAAACACCAGGAATGAAACGCATTCACACCCCACCCACCAAGAGAAAACAAGAAAATTTCAAAGTAAGCAGTGCGAGTGTTCTCGGATGGCGTAATTATTTAAAGGCAACTAAAATATATGCGGGACTGTGCTTACTGGTCGCTTTACCGTATTAACTAACACGAAATCAACGATTTCAACAACATTTCGTTCATCGTCCAAGCCATTGCGTGACATTACACCTTCATGTATATTTCTGCACCGGAGTTGATAGTGCTTTTATATAAATGCCAGTTTCCGGTCCGATCCGTACACAATTTAGAACAGAACAGAACAGCATCGTGTAAACAATGCCATTTGTCATTTACAACACAATTAATATTTGATATCAGAAAACACATTCCGTATCACTAAGCGCAGCTGAGCAGCCATGATATTCTTTTTTTTCTGTTATGCGCTACTTCCGTCAATGGTTGAGTTACTTCCTCTCTTTTGTTAATGCTAGAGTTAGTTCCCATAATGTTTTTTTTTTCCAACATGATATGCCTAATTCTTTTATTATTTTATGGTTAAAGAAATTCAAAGATGTAATATTTATTGAAAGCAATATTAATAATAAAACAAGACATATACAGATACTTTTTACCTGGTTCTTGAAATTATTTTGTATTCTCTCCGGCGCAGAAATATACATGAAGGTGTGACGTCACGCAATGTTTTGGACGATGAACAAAATGTTGTTGAAATCGTTGATTTCGTGTTAGTTAATACGGTGAAGCAACCAGTAAGCACAGTCCCGCATATATTTTATTTGCCTTTAGATAAATACGCCATCCGAGAACACTCGCACTGCTTATTTTGAAATTTTCTTGTTTTCTGGTGGTGGGTGGAGTGTGAAAGCGTTTCATTCCTGGTGTTTTTTATTATATACAAGTGGGGTCTTTTTTCATACACAGACTTTTCGTGCCTTTTGAATAGAATTTCAGGCTCCTACAGTAAACCTAAACAGTGTTCCTGCTTTTGTTTTAGATGACACGGTGTAAAACTTGACCTAGATTTTCAAACGACAAAAATCCTGTTTCTTTTACATGTAGGTGAAGTAGGCAATAGGGTTTTCAGAGTGTAAGTAAGGTTTGTGTGTACTTACTCCAGGAACCTAGTATTTGACCAAAGGTAAACCAGTTCTAAATCTAACGGAGAGATTTCATACCAACAAATGTTACGACCAGTTTTCATCTAATGCCAAACGAATGAGGCATTTAGAGTGAAAACAGGGCTTATATATAAATAGACCTAGCGAAATTTCTTTCACACTAAGAAAACCCAGTTCCATATTTGAAGCTGACATTGGAATGACAAAGCCTAATTTATACTATAATATTTTTTTTCGTATCATACAACATTTATCACTTTATATAAGATGAAACAGTTGACTTATTGTATGATTCTGTTGTTTCATATAAAGAAAGAATTTCTTTTATGTATTTGTTTCTCCTATCTTTTGGTAAATGTTTCCATTACTTTTAGTTTTAAAAGTATCATTGGTTAAACTCAAGAAAACTATAATACAAACCAAACATCAATGAGAAAAAGACATTTAATTTGCTAGCATTCTCATTAAGTTGTTTATTTATCGAGCAAAGGGAAGGCACAGAAACTCTTCAGGCCGCCAAACACAACAAAAATAAAACTTTTGCAGACTCGGTTTGATTGAGCTTGTTCATGGACAGTAGTGGAAATGGATGCTACCGTCTACGTCCTCTAGTTACGAGTTGAGCAGAACTCAACATTAACACATGCTACAGGTATACACATATCAGAGACACCCACAAATGTGTTCATACGGCGATGGACATTGAACCTTCAATGAAACGTTAGTAACTGTAATTCCATGAAAAGCGGCATCTGGTCCCCAGCTATAATAATGGCTATGCCCTCAACGATAAACTTGGTAGAATAAAACAAACCGGAATTTAGAAAGATGATCGGAGGTTTATAAGAAGAACTGCCGAAAGACAAAAATCAAAATGCAGGCAACAATACCAAGGGGTGATTATACAATACTCAAAGCTATGAAAGCGGGAATATTGAAACAACACAGGCCGAAATATTCTAGCTGAGAAACTAAACAGTAGTACCAATAACGAGACATTAAAGCGTGCTGAACGATCTCAGAAGAAATATAACAGCCGACAAATAAACCACATTCTAATATGCTTGTCCTGTTAAAACATTACGCTAGAATGACGTCACGTTAACGTGCAGTGACGTCAATGCTTTTGTTGCGACCAAGAAAAAGCGCTGCTAAATTAAATCTACTGTTTTAGATAAAGGACATCGAAATAATATATACCAAAACCGTATTTTAACACTGTTTACACACTCTCGGTAATTTGTCGTGAAATTTATAACGCCCGGCGTATAACTGCCTATAGTGCACAAGTGTTAAAACACTCTTTTGCTATAAATTATTTCTTAATTGATGCAGACTGAGCTTCATTTTCAGTACTTTTGACTCACGTAAGCTTCTTCATATTTCCATCTGTAATTTTCTGAAGACGTCTCGTGGCTCTGATATTTGTTTGGTTTCAAAAGTGCTTTTCTTTTTTGTTAAAAAGGATGATGATAGGCTGAAAAGAAAAAATACCCGATACATAATTAAACTGCTAGAATCTAGAGATGAACCTATAAATTGACATCATGCAATACACATAACTTATTACTAGATTAGATCATTTAAATATTTAGACATTTAGAAATAAAGCTCTGATTTGGAAGCGTATAAACGTAATATATATCCATTGTAATTTTAAAAAGAAAAACAGCACCTATTTCTACCGATGCTTGTATCGTTGACAAATCTTTCAAATAAAATGATCATAAAAATGTGGTAACTTGATAAAGCAATAATAAAGTGGTACACTTATCAGTTTGAATGTAACTAGTTCAAACACCAAATCTATTGATTTCTTTTCAGTATAGTATGTTTCATTGTCACCAATAATTGATGTTTTCATGCAGCGTTTGGGTAAATCTTTCAAAATCGGTAAACGGTTTAAACATGAATCAAATATACAATCTGACGCATTTTAAGCTTGACATGTATCAGTTTAAATGACTCAAACAAGAAATATTCATTAACGAGTTCCTTACACAAGTTAAGTGTACTCGTATGTGATTTGAATAATTACAGAATTTGTTTGACACAAAAGGGTATGGTAGCTTGAACGGAATAAAGTGGGAATTACCAAGTAGTACTTATATCTACATAGCAACATGAAATTCAATTTAGAATAGCAATAATTTTGTTTAATTTAAGTATTAAGTATACCATACTTGGAATTTCTAACGGTGGTTTTGCAAGGTTCGTAAAAGGTTCATTCCTGAAGGACAAAATGCAATTGTATTAACACAACTGGTCTCTTAACGCAGTATGATATTTTAAGATCACACAAATGTTCTGCAAAGACGTAGTATATTAATGCAAGTGGTTTTTCGATAAACATGGTCTTTCAAGCAAGCTTAACTGTTCTTTATAGATAATATTTACCAGAAATATATTTCATTGTATCGAAATACGCCCAATAGCATATACGCCTGCGGAATAATGAAAACCAATGCGAAGTGTTTAAACGCCTTTAACATGCTTCAGCTATATATCATTTCCATTCTAATAAAAATGAATGCTATAAGGAAAAACTTTCTGCGCGCATCTGTAGCAACAGACTAAATTGCAATATTATAACACAGCGGTAAAGAAACACTCCAAAGGAATAATTCTGGGATGGCTGAACATCTAGTGAATGGCTATGCTAGCCTAGTAGTAGATTCAGTGTTTGAATAAATTGTAACACCATTCTATTATATCATTTTGATTCTAAAATATATTTTATATGAAACAAATGATCAAAACAAACTAGCATTTCTGATGATGAAAGATATGACGAACTTACATCAATATGGTCGTGTTTCAATAACCATAGACACGAATTGTTATATTAGAATACAAAATAAAAAGCTGCGTAATACATGTTGAAGGTAAAGCCATATTCCTAATACAACTAAAACGAGACCAAATATTCAAATCACTTTGAACATCTAACAAAATGTAAACGTATTTCTCCATACATTTGTTTACATTTGAGATTGAGAATCAAACATTATTCAACATGTTCAATAAGCAATGTTGTTTAATACTCATATTGTAAGTATTTGCTCACATCGGGCCCGTATGGGACCCATATATAATGTCTTAGCGATGTGAATTACAAATGTGGTGTCACCAGTAAGGAAATGCCGTTTTTATATATTCTTCGAATGTTTGTACATTTTCTTTGGTCTCATAAGAAAAATGTTTCCAAGAAGGGTTCCATCTGGGACCCGTGTTGTAAGTTGTTGCCCACATTGGACCCATATGGAACCCATATACATAATCTCGATGTAATATACCAATGCATTAATTTTAATTTTATAAGTGATGTCATAGCAAAGAATTTCATTTTTATATGTTTTATTGGAATGTTCATTTTCTTTAGTCCTATTTGGGTCCCATAATTGTTGCCTACATCGGACCCATATGGGACCCATGTACAATGTCTCAGTGAAGGGATACATCAACGTCTTGATTTTATAACTATAAGAGTTGTCACTAATATATACAATTTACAGTTTTTTAATTTTTTTGTACGAGTTTTAATACATTCTTCTGGTCTCAAAAGATATGTTTCCTAGAAGGGTCCAATATGGGTCATATTTCCTTTCGTGACTGTTCGGGCAGTGTATATATATATCTGTATTTTTGTTTTTTATTTATCTATTTTGTGAAAGTGAAAAAAAATTGTAACGATTTGAAAATCATGTTAACTTGTGATTGCATACACTGAATTTAACAAAAAAGGAACTTTCATAAAAAAGGAATAACATCTCGCGAGTTTATTTGAATCGGGCGCAATTTTGAAAAAGGATATTAATATATAACGTCCATCTTGGCAACATAGTTGGGTTGTTGATAGATTTATCATTTCAGCAAGAACCTTTCGCAGTTCTAGACAGGTAAGAGTTTTGAATATTATAAATAGCTAAATGAAGTGTTTTTGTTCAAAATGAACGAAACAACTTTGATAAATAGGCTGAAAAATTGTTTTTGTGTGTTTTCAAGACCCTTGTGGGCAAACCTGTACAGGACTCTTATGGGCTATATCTGGGCTTTGTCCAGACAAATGTACCACGTATGTCCAAAGTCTAAAAAGCATTTCTTTATACTTTCATGTCATGTTAATACCCGTTTTCTTGTTCTGTACAAATCAATCTCACAGATGCGTGAAGGCTTATCTTAGATTTGTCATTTATCTTTTTAGAAACATGTAAAATGCTTAAAATATATCATGATATTTGGCAAATAGTCATGATTTTTATAGACATGTGCTCAGATTGACATTACTTTTTCTACTTTAAGGAATGCCTTTACAAAGAATCTGTGATGAAGTGTCTTGAAGATGCAATAAATCGGGAGAATTAAACAGTCCATAGTGATCCGGAAACAACTACACGGGCAGCTACAATGTCACGGAACCTGTTGACAATATTAATAAATCAATAAGACCCACACAATCCCAGAACGCCCCTAAACGGCCCATACTATATACGATATTGGCCCCAGAAAGGTCCCACATAGGTTATAAGATCTGGGACCCATATGGGACCCATATTAATCCCATATAGTACATACGAGTACAATATGCAACCCATGCCAAAATGGTTTGCAAATCCATCTGGGTCCCATATGGGTAGCCCTGTAGTAGGCACTGTAACTAAAAATACAAACTTCAAGTAGGAACTTTCTATTTTATATATATGTATGGCTAACTGCATCAGAGTATGTAGACTGAAAAAAATATTTCAGATATCATTTTCGGAAAAAAAAGTTATTTGAGCTGAAAAAAAAATGATCCCGGGTAAAATATGTGGAAAAACTGGAGACAACTCCGCTATGACTTTACTGTAGGTTTAGGTGGCTATTGAACTAGTACTCCATGCAAACCATGCACTTTTTGCCTCTACGCAGGAAAAAAGCATGCTTAATTATGCTCTAAGGATTAACAACCTGAATAGAAAATTATGTAGAGATCAAATAATTCAATGCCCTATGGAAAGTGTGACATTTTCTTTGGTGAAATTTGTCAACAAACAGACGATTACTTTGAAAAAGTCAAAACCCACAGAATTTCACAAGGTAAAATATACTGACAAGGTTACTGTTGGAAAGAGAACAATCTCTTCTATCAATATATATGCGTCAAAGTATGGGAAAAACATCTAGAAATATGAGAAAATCAAAGAAATCAATTTCAGGACTGTTCAATGCATGACTGTCTTATCATGCATAGCATTTAACATAGATAGATTACTTTTCCATTGCACTGGTATACCATGGACAGGATTAGGATTAACAAACAGTGTTCACTAAACAATTTCACTATATAAACAGATTGTTTCCCTTGTGTAAAGAGGGTTTAGGGTAAGTCTCTACCTGTAGAGCACATTTGTCTCGGAGCACATTTGTCTCACGAGGTGTGACCGATGTGCTCGTAAACATTTATATTTGCGACGAATTGGAAATGAGATAGATGTGTTCGACACACAATAGGAAGGACACTCGAAGCACATTTGTCTCACATTCTATCATATCCTACTACAATTCTACTTAAAATGAAAACTGTTTCTGCTTAGTACATTGTAATTGTCCGAAAAGGCGGAAATAGACATTAGCTGCCTGTCTCTGTCCGTCTGTCTCTCCACATTTACAACCTGAAAATTATCTGCGATAACAGACCTACTTAGAGGTGTATTATAAATCACTTAATCGAATAGAGTCTTCACTTGAAGTCTACACGATTAAGAAACCTTTCCTTCATATTCGGTTTATTATCATGCTAGTTTTAAAGAATAGTTCATTTTTCTTACAAATTCTTCATTTATTTATTCTTTTATTTTAGTAATCAATTTGAAAAAAATACGTCGCCGATAGGAATGAGGGGGTACTTGAAAGTTCTTGTTCTTTCAGTCCTTCAGAAGGAAACACTGTATTTTTACTTGTGTAGACTAAATAATTAATAATCATCTTTTCAGTTATATCCATATTTCTGAGGCTTAGATAATTACCTTTAATAGGATTACCAATGACAAAAACAATAACCGCGCGTCATGACCTCCCTGTTCAGGAGCGTCTCGAGGTGTATGCGATTGGGGCGACGGGAGACATTAATGGGGTGGGTATGTGAGGGATGTCCCCTCCCAGGCAGTGAGAACAATTTTGAAATTTGCATCAGAAATAATGCGATTTCCTTGTTTTTAGAGACAATGTAAACATTTTTATCATGGAAGCGGTTACTTCGAAATGACAAAGTGTTTACTGAAATTAATTCTAAAACTAGTTCAATGGAATTTTGAGTGTCTGCCGAAACCAGGTATTCTAATCATGTTATTTTGAGTTGAACTGTTCCTGTGTCAATACCGTTTAGGAGACTTTTGAACGCTTTGAAAAATATTCGCTGATTAGAATTAACTATTTCTGATTCACGACAGATGATCTATTGATAAATTAAATTCATTTTTAAAACTTATAGTAATTACTTATTAGCATCGGATTTGGAAACAGCTTTTACAGCTTTTGTCGGCGCTTAACTTGTATTGAGGAAACCTTCACTCTTTACGTTCAAGTATAATCAGCTATTTGAAAAGAAATCTTTCTATTTCTTAATTGACGCGTCGCCGCCTCTATGTAGACTTTCACACTCAGCAACCTTTTAATTCAATTTAAAAAAAAGTTATTTCATTGGTCACCGTGGCTTCTTGTTGATTCCCGCCGTTTCGCCCCTAACTTCGAGCGTTGGAAGATACTGAAAAAATCTGAATATTTTCAAAATTATTGAATCGCCGTATTGCCGCTCCAGGCCGAAACAGTGGGGCGGCGGTCGCCGCCCCTGCCGCCCCACTCGCGACGCCTCTACTGCCGTTTCAGAATGATGAAACGCTTTGATATATACCGATTTATTTTTGGCAGGAAGGACACACTCGCGACAATGTAAATTACCGCAACTTCAAAGAGACATCAAAGAGCTTATGTGACGTCATCCGACCCAGTGGAACAAAGGAGACCGTAGAGCAGGCTCTAATCATTTTCATTTTGAACATTGGTGTTGCCAGTAGCAGACGAGCAGACGTAAGTAAAACAAATTTCCTTATCACTAACTCATCTAGCAGCGTTCCTAATTCAGTCAAAATAAAGTTTTGTAGGATTGTGAAATATGGCGCCGCAAGAACAATTATATTTCATATATGTCTCCGTCGTAATGTTCTTTTATTTCGGACAAATTTGTGAAACATATACTGACAAAATTTGACAGTAACATGATATAACTGAAAAGTATGCAAAGAGAAGCCTGTTCAGAGACAATGCCTGTTGCTTTGTTTAGCCATCAAATAAATTAGTTTATATATTTGACCTATGCGAAATACCTAATCTTTTTTAATAGTAAATTTCTTTTGAAATTAGCACATGAGCCAGGGAGGGGATGTAGTTAATGGAAAGAGTGGTGAAAATCGACTTAACAATGACTTAATGTAGGGTCTTAAAAGAACGGAAGATGTATATGATGTTCGCGACACGTGCGCACGTAATAACCATCACGTGCACACGCATTAACTATCACGTGCGAACGTGTAAGCAACGTATGCACATGCAATAACTAATACATGTCCAAGTGTTTTAACTATCACGTGTCACAGGCATACGGCATGTGAAGTTGTCCCCCTAAGAATGATGGACTCCCTCCCTTAACTCAAACCCCGCTCTCTACAACCCTGATCCCGAAATCTGCAACCCCTCCATATTCAAGGCAATTTTCTATATATAATTTTTATCATGATTATTTTTTCTGAAGTGTTTTTGGTATTATATGTGTTGTTTTGAATATGGAAGGGTTGTAGATTTGGGGATCGGAGTTTAGAGAGCGGGGTTGGGGGAGAAGGGGTGGGGGGGGGGGGGGCGGGTCCATCATTCATAGGGGGACAAAGTCACATGCCCGACGCTGTGTCACGTGTTAGCTGAATAATGAGAAAACGTCTAAATCCGCCATTTTTCATAACGTTTAAGGTATAAAACGTATAAAACCACCAAATGTTTCATGTGCAACACCACTAAATGTGTCAGGTGCAAAACTACTAAATGTTGGTGTAAGGTGCAATAACACTAAATGTTTCAGGTGCAACCCCATATATATGTTTAATGATTGCAATACCTCTGAATGTTAAATGGTCAAATACAACTAAAAGGTTATAGGTATTCTACCACTAAATGTTTAATGTGTAATACCACTTTCTTTTTCATTCGTACCACTAAATGGTTTAGGAATCGAACCGCTAAATATGTTCATTTGTCATACGACTATATTTAAGGTATCATAAAACTAAATGTTTAGGTATCATACCACTTAATTTTTTCAGATATCATACCACAAAATGCAATATACAAGCATTGTGATTTTAAAGTTAGATAGTTGGATAGTTGATATATCAGAACAGTTAGTACTTCTCAAAAGGAGTCTTTGTCAATTAGCTTTTACTTTTGACAGTTTAAAACCAAAATATTGTAACTGGTTAATTATCATATTTTATGTTTATTAGTTTTTGATATGTAAAAGAAAATAACACTTTGAACATAGCATATCCTTAAACATTTAGTGGTAGTATATCTACAAACATTTAGTGGTATTTACACCTTAAACATTCAGTGGTATAAAAAAATAAACAATAAATGGTATTACACCATTTAACATTCAGTTGTTTTGCACCTGAACATTTAGTGCTCTTTTACCTTAGACATTATCAAAATGGCAAATTTAAACGTTTTCTCATTTATCAGCTAACACGTAGGCACGCGTTAGTTATTACGAGCACACGTGTTCGTTATTGCGAGCGCATGTGTTGCTGACACGTTGAAACTTGAAATGCAGATTGACTCTAAATGGGAGGCTGTAAACTGCACAATAATTACCATGATATAACTCTACCTTGTGTTACGTCTTGGTAAGGACACTGTTTAGCTCTATACGAATACGAAAGAAATATGAATAAATCGGATACAAATTCTTATCTAGTTATACCAACAATTATATCTAAAATTATGAAAAAAAGATCTCGTAATAATAAAGTTATTATTTCGTTCTTATGTAAAAATTCAAAAAAGATAAACATGTCGTAATTGTTAGAAAAATCTTGTAATAACAGGAAAAATATCTCGTAATACAGAAAAAACAACAACAAAAGATCTCGCTGTACAGTACTAAAACAGAGAAAATCTCGTTATAATGAGATCATTTATATCGAGAATAGATCTCGAAATAACGATATTTTTATCTCATTTCTTAAAAAAATTATTACGATTTAATAATTCTCTATTTATTTTTATGTCCCCGAAGGAAGGCATATACTAATCGAACCATCTGACCGTCTGTTTGTCCGTCCGTCCATATGTCCGCTATTTTCGTGTCCGCTCCATAACTTTGTCATTCCTTTAGGGATTTTGAAATAACTTTGCAGAAATGTTCACCATCATGAGACGATGTGTCACGCGCAAGACCCAGGTCCATAGTTCTAAGGCCAAGGTCACACTTAGAGGTCAATGTAAAAAAATGGGGTCTTTTTTTCGTGCATACTTGAGTCAATATTTCTGACTATTCCTGAATGTTCCGTTAACTCCTTTCTTTTATCATGCCTTAATTATAGGTCAAAGCGGTTCGGGGGCATATGTCTGTTTTCAACGACAGCTCTTGTTCCTATGACTTCTTCTATGGCTTTTGTAAGCCATTTGGTTCTAAATCCGGTAAACCAAAAAGCCACTAAACATGCTTCATATCTGAGACGACGTTTTTTCATCTTTCAGCATGGAAAAGCAGAAGGCATTGGGATGCCTTTCGAGAACGAAGTACGACACAAAAGTTATCCATGCTGTAAAAGGAATTCAAAGTACCCGTCAGTCAAAGAACGCAAGAACAGAAACAGGCTATAATGCAACTTTGGAAACGTAGGAATAAGTATGGACAATTATTGTGTCATGGAAAGATCGTTATTGTTGAAGATAAATTACCTGCATTTGTCAAAAAGACTTTTAAAGATAGTCACGGGTGTGGTCCTCGAGTCCTATACAATAAGATGAAATTGAAGTAATCAGGATTTACCATTCGGAAGGTCATTGAAATTCTATCTAAAAGTTACAGCTGATCGGCCGGGATATCGGTGGCAGATTGATTTGATTACTATATCCGAAGATGCAGTTAAGTTTAACGGTCACACGTACAAACACATTTTGCAAATCATTGATGTATACTCGAGATACATTTTGCCGCAACCGCTAAAAAGCAAAACAAGTACCGAGATAGATGCAGCACTTGAAAAGACAATAATGCAAAACGGAGCTCCAAAAATCATACAATGTGACAACGGTCCCGAATTTAAGGGACTGAAAATGGACTAATTGATGGAAAAATATGGTATAGAAGTAGACCATATTATCCGCAATCTCAAGGAAAGTCTGCCCGATCAAATAGCGTTTTGAAGCAAAAAATTAGATTCGCCAGTACAAGACGTAAAAGGTTTCAACTGGGTAGAAGGACTAACCTGGAGAGCAAACGAAATAAACACAAGTGTGTCAAAGGCTATTGGGTATGTTACACCATTTGAGGCATATTATGGTAGAAACCATGTCAGTACAAATCAAACTGACCGGAATGTTCACAAGAAGATTAAGAAGGCCTCCAAGTCGTATTACTCAAAAATTTTAAAGAATGTCCCTTGTCCAAGTAAATATAAAGTTGGAGAAAGAGTTCTTCTTCGCTACCCGTTTTCAGTGACAAGGGCTCCCCTGAAACGTCATTTTATTCAAGGAATAATTTTGGGATTTAATAAGCGAAGAAGTAGATACCGCATGCTTTATAAAGATCCTAAGCATCAGACAGATTTTGTAAGAAATTGGATCTGGGTAGAATACATCACCAGCACTACAGTTGCAAAAGAAAAAGGTAGAAGAAAGCGGGTTGCGAAACCAAAGTTCAGCACGAAGAAGACGAATCATCGTGACAAACTGTTTAAGAATATGGCACATGAAGATTATTTGAATTTGCTTGATACCGATGATTTCCCGAGTGGAATTTAAGTGATGTATGGCCCGTCTCCAGATGGCAACTGTCACCACGAGGTCGCAGACATACAAGACTTATATCAAATGATGGCTTTTATGATAGAATGTTACTTGTGTTGAGCATAGCTCAATTTCCAGAAGATAATTGAATGCATTATGTTATTGTAGGGCTACAAAGAAACATTCTTACCGAGTATTTATCAGACTTTGAACAGCCAGACAGCACTGACGAGGCAGCAACAGACTATGATCTTGGAGACGCATCGGCTCAAAGAAAACAGGAAAAAGGCAAGAAGTCCGTTCCAACACCAAAGGCCAACGAGACCGAAACGGATAATGTGTGAAAAGAAATGCTAAGTAGATTACATAAAGCTGTCTTGGAAAAACGGACTGGGGTGCATAAGAAGACACTAACATTTCTGCGGTTACCATTACACATTCAAATACAAATTGTCAAATATTGCTTAAATGATCATTCATTTAGATTTGTTTTAGAAAGGACACATGAGCATTTAAGGCTATTCTTTAGGATAATGAACTGCCAACGACCACAAATCCACATTGGTTCCTATGTTATGAGTGACATTCCAATACCCGTAAGTGTCAGACGTCGAGAACTGTTAGACGAAACAGTGGATTGCTGTTAGAAAAAAAGAAAAATCATAAGAAAATGGTTTAATGCTTGGCTTTTTCTTAGAGTGGTTAGTATGAAATCACAAATATCCAATACCGGTGAATTCCGGAAATAAAGAACTGTTTTAGTTATCGTTAGACTGCAATTGTCGTATTATCGTAATATGAGGTTTATTTGAGAAATGCCATTTAACTGACGTTTTCCTTTGAAGAGTATCGTTCAGTTTAAGCTGTACTTTGTGTAAATTGCACTGACAGTTTTTGTACTTACTTTGATGTGTTCAGTAAAGACTAAGTTAAATGTACCAGTTTTGTACTATATTAAATGTACCAGTTTTGTACTATATTCATGTGTTCATGTTTCTCAACAAGATAACATAATATTCTGGCTGCTTTGTCTATCCTTCTCTCCGTCCGTTTGCCACAGCGTGACCCCGACTTTTAAGGAACACAACTCCATAACGAGAGTGTGTGCGGGTCAGTTCTCAAAATGTGTTTACTGGGAAATATCGCACTTTGTATGATATTTTTGTATGTAGAAAAGGTTTTACAATGTAGTTTTATACATATACTTACACACTTACACAACGTGTAGTGTTTATACCTATTTGGACCCTAAGAATTTTGTTTTCAGATTTCTATCAAAACTGAATCTATACCAAAATTTACCCAAATGGAACATTGCTAAGTATTGTTTAAAAACACCAAAAGTAATTTACTGGATTCATCAAAATAAAGGTAATAATTATGCCCGTCCGTATGCCGGCTACCAGTCATTGTTCTGTGTTTTCTGTATTTATAAATAGCGTTTTTACGTCACTTCCGGTCAATCAAAAATGCCAAAACTCCCTGCCTCTGCATAGGAGTCATATATTAACTTACAGAATATTCCTGTTCTGCATGTCACAATGAAAATATCTACCAGAACCCAAACACATATGCTGCGAGTCCATTCTTATCGTTATTAATTGTGACACGTTTTTTTCCGATGCTTAAAGTTTTTGAAAAGATTTAAGAAATATTTTAAGCAACAACAAGGTAGTATCTACGGTGGCATAAAGGGGACTAAGATGCTTTTAGCTCACCTGTCACAAAGTGACAAGGTGAGCTTTTGTGATCGTGCAGTGTCCGTCGTCCGTCCGTCCGTGCGTGCGTGCGTGCGTGCGTGCGTCCGTAAACTTCTGCTTGTGACCACTCTAGAGGTCACATTTTTCATGGGATCTTTATGAAAGTTGGTCAAAATGTTCATCTTAATGATATCTAGGCCAAGTTCAAAACTGGGTCACGTGCCATCAAAAACTAGGTCAGTAGGTCTAAAAATAGAAAAACATTGTGACCTCTCTAGAGGCCATATATTTCATAAGATCTTCATGAAAATTGGTGGGAATGTTCAACTTGATGAAATCTAGGTCAAGTTTGAAAGTGGGTCACGTGCCTTCAAAAAATAGGTCAGTATGTCAAATAATAGAAAAACCTTGTGACCTCTCTAGAGGCCATAATTTTCATGGGATCTGTATGAATGTTGGACTGAATGTTCTTCTTGATGATATCTAGGTCAAGTTCGAAAGTGGGTCATGTGACTTCAAAAACTAGGTCAGTAGGTCAAATAATAGAAAAACCTTGTGACCTTTCTAAAGGCCATATTTTTCATGGGATCTGTATGAAAATTGGTCTGAATGTTCATCTTGATGATATCTAGTTCAAGTTCGAAACAGGATCACGTGCGGTAAAAAACTAGGTCAGTAGGTCTAAAAGTAGAAAAACCTTGTGACCTCTCTAGAGGCCATACTTGTGAATGGATCTCCATAAAAATTGGTCAGAATGTTCACCTTGATGATATCTAGGCCAAGTTCGAAACTGAATCATGTGCCATCAAAATCTAGGTCAGTAGGTCAAATAATAGAAAAACCTTTAAAGGCCATATTTTTCACGGGATCTATATGAAAGTTGGTCTGAATGTTCACCTTGATGATATCTAGATCAAGTTCGAAACTGGGTCACGTGTGGTCAAAAACTAGGTCAGTAGGTCTAAAAATAGAAAAACCTTGTTACCTCTCTAGAGGCCATATATTTCATGTGATCTTCATGAAAATTGGTCAGAAAGTTTACCTTGATGATATCTAGGTCAAGTTCGAAACTGGGTCACGTGCCATCAAAAACTAGGTCAGTAGGTCAAATAATAGAAAAACCTTGTGACCTCTCTAGAGGCCATAATTTTCACGGGATCTGTATGAAAGTTGGTCTGAATGTTCATCTGGATGACATCTAGGTCAAGTTTGAAAGTGGGTCACGTGCCATCAAAAACTAGGTCAGTAGGTCAAATAATAGAAAAACCTTGTGACCTCTCTAAAGGCCATATTTTTCACGGGATCTGTATGAAAATTGGTCTGAATGTTCATCTTGATGATATCTAGGTCAAGTTCGAAACAGGGTCATGTGCAATCAAATACTAGGTCAGTAGGTCTAAAAATAGAAAAACCTTGTGACCTCTCTAGAGGCCATAATTGTGAATGGATCTGCATAAAAATTGGTCAGAATGTTCACCTTATCTAGGTCAGGTTTGAAACTGGGTCACGTGCCATAAAAAACTAGGTCAGTAGGTCAAATAATAAAAAAACCTTGTGACCTCTCTAGAGGCCATACTTTTCATGGGATCTGTATGAAAGTTGGTCTGAATGTTCATCTTGATGATGTCTAGGTCAAGTTTGAAACTGGGTCAACTGCGGTCAAAAGCTAGGTCAGTAGGTCTAAAATTATTAAAATCTTTTGACCTCTCTAGAGGCCATATTTTTCAATGGATCTTCATGAAAATTGATCTGAATTTTCACCTTGATGATATCTAGGTAAAGTTCAAAACAGTGTCACGTATCTTCGAAAACTAGGTCAATAGGTCAAATAATAGAAAAAACCTTGTGACCTCTCTAGAGACCATATTTTTCAATGGATCTTCATGAAAATTGGTCAGAATTTTTATCTTTATAATGTCTAGGTCAAGTTCAAAACTGGTTCACATGAGCTCAAAAACTAGGTCACTATGTCAAATAATAGAAAAAACGACGTCATACTCAAAACTGGGTCATGTGGGAAGAGGTGAGCGATTCAGGACCATCATGGTCCTCTTGTTTATTTATTACGTGCGCACGCGATATCTATTACGTGGCCACGCGATAGCTATTACGTTCGCACGCGATAGTTATTACGTGCGCACGCGATAGCTATTACGTGTGCACACGATAGGTATTCCACATTTGGACCCTGGACGGGCTTCCTCGCATGAAAGAGTTCGACGCCCCGAGTGAGGGTCGAAACTACAGCGGTTAGGGGCAAGTGGTTTTTTTTGAAGTCAGCGACCTTAATCACTCGGCCACGGAGGCCCCTAAATGATCTAAGAAAGAAAATGAGTAGACCTTCCCACACGATATTTTACAATATCGTGTCTTGCTTCGCATCTCATCGGAGACATGATATTCTACCGCGAAATCTCATGGTATGGGATACTGCGACAGTGCGAGATCTCCTGTTACAATATCATGTCTCGCGTCACGTCTCGTCGAAATAATAAGGATGAGAGGCACGATATTCCATATGACACTAACGGGATTCCGTATGTTTAAGTGTACACCTTCAGGTTCAACCAATCAAATTTCTTGAATAAGAGCTATTGGAATTAATAGTTCCACTGCAGTTTTTAGGTTTAAGATTTTATAAAAAAAAGCATTAGCAAACCTATTGATAATTACACTTGACATGATGTAAAACGGCGAACCTCGATTCTAAGAATTTTTCTGCCGTGAAAAAATATGTGACAAATGTGCTTGTATTTCATAAAAAATAACATGAGACAAATGTGCTTTCTTGTCCCTTAAAAAACTTGATCGGAGCATAAATGTGTCTTTTTGGTTAGACATTTGAGGTCCCATTTGCCTCATGTGTGAAATGCGACCGCATCGGTCTTACGTAAGACAAATATGCTCCTACTAGCCCATATAGGTCCAACCTGGGAGACCATATGGGTCCCATGTAAGCTTGCGTGCCGAGTTAATAAATATTTACGACAAAAATTTTGCGTTAACTTTATCAATCCCCACCACCTTTATTTCGTATGCATATGTCAAGATTAATCTGATTTAAATTTATAGTCCTTACATTCTTGATTTGCAATACGTCTGTTTATTATTCTTGAAAAATACATGTTTTATGATATGACGTAAAGCACAACAACACAAGACTCATATACACGTCAAATTGAATACAACATTGAGAAATTTTGCAAACTTTGTTTAAATAAGCCATTAAAACTAAAATCAATTTACCATTGTATAAAATATTGGATCATTCAAGGCGTCTGGCGCATTTGCAAAACTTTCTGAATAAAATATATGATATGGTAGAGTGTACAAGGATTATTTGAATGCAATGTATAGTTATAATTTTACTTAAAACAAATCGATATCTTTAACATACATATGTATTATCAACACATTCTGATAATCAAAATAACTGACGTTAACAAACACTCCAAGAAAGAACAAATACACTGTATATGGATATCCAATTTCCATTTGAAATCACTATATTCAAAACGGAACTGCACGGATGTGCGTGAAATTAGCCAGAGTAGCCAGAGTTCAGCCAGAGCAGAAAGAGTTTATAAGATTTTAACATGTTCTGACTACGCTGGTCAGCCAGAGTATCCGGAGTAGCCCGAGTCACCAGGATTTCATTTGCTCTGGTTACTTTGGCTGGCCAGAGTAGCCACAGTTTCTAGGATTTTAACATGTTTTGCTGCTCTGGTCAGCCAGAGTAGACAGAGTAACCATGTCAGATGTTCAAAAAAGTTGTTCAGTCTTAGCTGAATTTGATTATGAAATCTAATAATTGAGCCGAGCCATGAGAAATCAAACATAGTGACTTTGCGACCAGCATGGATCCAGAACAGCCTGCACATCCGCGCAGTCTTGTCAGGATCCATGCTGTTCGCTTATAATGCGTTTTGGACTTGGAAAAACTGTTAGCGAACAGCACGGATCCTGATCAAGCTGCGGATGCACAGGCTGGTCTGGATCCATTCTGGTCTCAAACCCACTATGTTGGTTTTCTCATGGCGCGACTGATGTCATTCCTATCTAAATAGCATGTTTAAAACTGAATTTCAAGTTAATAACTATTTTCAAGTGGTTATGTAGAGAAGCCAGAGTAGCCAGAACTCTGGTCACTATGGGTGAGTCACTGTGGTTGGGCAGAGTAGCCAGAGTTCAGCCAGAAGAGCCAGAAATCTGGTTACTCTGGCTAGCCAGAATAGCCAGAGAAAATACTGTAATACCTATTGCTAAATGACCCTTTTGGTACTCTCAGGTTTGATTTTTTAGTGTTTTATCAAGTGTATCATCGTACCATCGTGCATCGCGGTATAGTATTAAACAAGTGATTGAAGTATTGTCATGCAATACAAAGTCCCCTACTGGAAGGCACCTAATTTTCTCTACTGCAGTAACACATAATGAACTAATATCTGTCAATGATGTATAAACAATATTGTGCTATATATACAATATGTTATAACAACACACTTGGATTATAATGTGCATATATAAAAAACCCACAGTTGTTTTCATATTGAATTGTTTTGGCTGATTATAAAAATGTTATCATATAAGTTATTTATAGTACTAACATCAAAGAGAAATTAACCTTAAGAAAAAAATCATATAATATAAGTCCACAAGAAACTCTTTACCAGGTAGAGATAGGTCAAAATACACCTAAAAATTAGATGTATCATGCATGTTGTACCGTAGAATAGCGGTCTCGATTTTTCTCTGCCGCCAGTAATAAAAATGTTACAATAAAATCTATTTATAGTAAAACAAAGGGACGTAATTCTAAAAACAAGGGTGCCTCATAGTGGTGAACATTTGGTCAAAGTAACATCAAAATCCCTCCATACATGCAGAAGAAATGCTTCGTACAAAGTCATTCTTGAATTTGACATTTGACCTCTAAATATGACCTAGGGACCTGGTTCTTGCGCATGACAATCCATTTTATGTTGGTGAACATTTGTGCCAAGTTACATCACAATCTCTCCATGCATGAAGAAGAAATGCTTCAGAAAAAGTCATTCTTGTGTCTGACGTTTGGTCACTAAGTGTGATCTTGACATTAGACCTTGGGCCTGGGTTTTGCGCAAGACATGTTGTCTCATCCAGGGGAATATTTGTGCCGACTGATATCTAAATCCTGTTTCGCATGACAAAGTTATAGACCGGAAAAAAGGTGAGGTGGGACCCATTTGATAACAAGACATGTTATATACCAAATTGTTCGGTAATGTCTGTAGTATCTGGAACTGCCGGCATAAATTGGCAAATATGGTGGCGTTCCGGGAAATCCAAGATGACGTCCAAGATGGCCGCCATAAATTGCCAATTTCGTGAAAAATTTGTGTGGGAGTTTTATTTATAAAGTTAATGTTTAATATTTGCATGGATATTATTTGTATTATAATGTACTTTATATTGGAATATAGCAGGTGTTATGTTTACATTATTTTATATTATAATTCACTATTTTGGGTGGATGAACCCTGGAATAGTTTGAGGACGTAATTCAACGAACACGTTTTTATGTAAATATTTCATTTCACAATGACTTCACAAACCTTATATTGATACGACATATGCAGTAACTAGTTTCAGAGTACCAATACATAACACACTCCCACACTAAGATTAAATATATCAAGTTTTGAAATAATCAACAGGGGTGGACTGAGTTTAAAATGTTCATACAATTTAAACCAACATTACTTTTAATCAGACAATAAGTATAAAGAATAATAATGATGATGAACTTCTAAATGTGAAATGAATATTTAGTCATAGAATGTTACTTTTAAACACTAGTTACACAAAACAATACAAACATTTAAATGAATAAGACTAGAAAACACAGACTAGAGCTATAAAAATCCAAGTTTGAAATATCTTTTTGTATTAAGTATGTGTTACCCCACACAGTTTAATTTCAACTCAAAACGAATATAAGTTCAACACAGAACAAAAAATAACTGAGCACATTATATCCACTTATTATATTATAAGCAGTATCACGCAAAGGGGATTATTATGCCCCATTAACACTCGTGATATCTTTCATAGATCCATTAATACACATTTCTTAACTGTGCGTGAAGAACGCCTCAATTCGACAACAGGAGGCGGTTCTTTCGGCGTCAGTGTCGTAACTTTCGCCTTCTGAGGAGATGTAGGACCTGAACTTTCAACTGATGATTTAGACTGAGTTGATGGAATCACTGGATCAATGAAAATTTCAGGGCTTCCTGCAGGTGTTACATTAGCGGCTCTGAGCTGATCTGCGTGACGTCTCCAGGTAACTCCGGTATAAATTTCCACATTGTAAGACACTGGACCAGTTTTGGTTTTAACTACTCCTGGAATCCATTTCTCATTGTCACGGTAATCACGAATCAAAACACTGTCCTGAACCTTGAAATTTCGCTATACGTTAGAACGCACCATTTTTGCTTGGTTTTTGCTTACACGATCTTCTAAGCTGGGTTTGATTTTATCCAAACGCGTAGTCAGACTGCACCCTAACATAAGTTTGGCAGGCGTTTCTCTAGTAGTTGAATGTTCAGTATTCCGCTAGTTCATTAAGAAACGAGACAATTTTGTTTGCAATGTTCCTTCGTCATTTGTTGAGGATTTCAATGCCTGTTTAAAACTTTGAACAAAACGTTCAGCGAGTGCATTCGTCTTAGGGTGATACGGAGCACTAGTAATATGCTTAATTACATTAAGTTTCATGAAAACCTTGAAGTCCTCACTAGAAATTTGAGGACCATTATCACTCACTAACTCGTCACAAAGTCCAAATTCTGCAAACGTTGCTCGTAATATCTCAATAGTTTTTCTGGTGGATGTTTTGTTCATGATCTTCACAATCGGCCATTTGGAATATGAGCCCACAATTACTAGAAACATATGGCCCATAAATGGCCCAGCAAAATCCACATGAACTCTTGTCCAAGGTCGATTCAGGTATTCCCAGGGGTGAATTGGAGCTTCAGGAGGACTAGGTTTCGCTGTGAGACACCCATAACATGATTGAGCAATTCCCTCCAAATCTTTAACGATTCCTGGCCACCAGACGTAGCTTCTTACCAAGGATTTCATCTTTACAATTCCAAGATGTCCAGAATGCAACTCCTGTACTGCAGAATTCCGCAAGGAATAAGGGATAACTACTCTGAGTCCCCACATTAAGCATCCTTGGTGAACCGATATTTGTGATTGTCTGTTCATGAACGGTTGATACACTGCCGACATGTGATAACTGTTCATCGGTTTTCCTTTCGCGACATATTCAAGTACATTTGATAAAATTATGTCACATTTTGTTTCAAGCGCTACTTGATCACTGCTAAAAGGTAAAGTATCTAACTGTTTACTAAAGAAGACATCGGTTTCATCAGCTTCTAGTACATTTGACGTTTCAAGCGGTAACCTTGATAGTGAGTCACAATTTCCATGTTGCTTTGTATACCGGTAAACAATATCATACTGGTATCCACTCAGAAACAAAGCATATCGTTGTAATCTAGCTGCAGTCGTGGCGCTAATACCTTTGCTGGGACTAAAGATCAACAATAACGTTTGTGATCTGTCACTAGAGTAAACCTTCTTCCGTATAAGTAAGAGTTAAATTTCTTGATTCCCCAGATCAAGCTAAGAGCTTCTTTGTCAATTTGACTATAGTTCTTTTCAGCTTTATTAAGACTACGCGATGCACAAGCTATCGGTTGCTCTGTACCATTAGGTAGCTTGTGACTGAGAACTGTTCCGATTCCGAAAGAGCTTGCGTCGCACGCGAGAATAATTGGTAGATCAGGATCATAGTTGATCAGTACAAGATCAGATGTTATCATCTCCTTCACTTTGGCAACTGCATCTTGACACGCTATGGTCAAGTTCCATTTAGCATTCTTTGGTCATAGTTGATGCAGGGATGTAACACTGTTGCCAAATTTGGCAAAACTTAGCGTAATACTGGACAAGTCCTAGGAATGATCTTAGATCTCTGACATTTTTGATTGGCGGTGCATCTTTTATAGCGTTAATTTTCTCAGTTGTCTTGTGGAGACCATCTTTGGTAATCTCATGGCCACAGAACAACACTTTGTCAATTATGAACGCACATTTCTCAGCATTCACTTTTAACCCGTATTCACTCAACCGACTCAGAACCTTTTCGAGTGTTTCTAAGTGTTCATTGTCATCCTGTCCTGTGACTATCATGTCATCTAATATCACTTCTACGTTAGGAATATCTCCTACAACCTGTTCAATCAATCTCTGAAAGATTGCTGGGGCTGATGCGATTCCAAATACGAGACGATTATATCGAAATAGACCCTTATGTGTGCTAGTTGTCAGATACTGTTTGCTATCCTCGTCTATTTCAACATGTAGGTACGCATTTATCAAATCAATCTTTGAAAATGATTTGCCTTTCCCTAGTGATGCAAATAGGTCCTCAATTTTAGGCAAAGGATGTTGGTCCACTTCCATCAATGGGTTAATGGTCACTTTGAAGTCCCCGCAGATCCTAATGCCTTCCTTCTTAGGAACAGGTACTATAGGGGTTGCCCATTCACTTGTATCGACTTTCTCCAGAACTCCATCTTTTACAAGACGATCTAACTCTTCTTCAATCTGCGGCTCCATAGCGAATGGCACGCTTCTAGCCTTTACAAACTTTGGCTTACTTGCTGGTTTTAACTTCAACTTAGCCTTTAAGTCCTTCACTTTACCCAAGTCTCTGTCAAATACATCCTTGTATTTGTTCTTAAGTTGTGCAACTCTGTCTAGGTTTAAGTTCCATATTTCTGTCCAATCTAACTTTAGGGCGTACAACCATTCTCTTCCAAACAAAGGGACTTTTCCTTTTCTCATTACATACAACTTCAAATCCTTCTCTTGACCGTGGATATTAACTTTGCACTTTATATAACCTTCTGGTAACAAGGTTTCATTTGAGTATTTCAATTTCAAGTCTGATTCATACACTGTGTCTTTCGGAAACAAGGTATCTTTCATCTCCATAGGAATTATAGAAACTCCCGAACCAGTATCTAATTCCATTCTGACCTTTCTGCCATTTACTATCGGTTGTAACCAAATAGGTTCCCTATTCGTTCCGGTGTCATGTACATCTAGTTTGAACAAACTATCTATATCAATCTCTTCCTCCTCCACTTGATGTAACTTAGCTCTACCCCTTTGTTTCTTTAACTGTTGACTAAGTCTTTGTTGCTGATTGCATGCTGGGGAAATGTGTCCTTTCCGTCCACATTTATTACAGGTAGCGTCTTTGTATTTACATTGATCAGGTTTATGGTTTGTTCCGTTACATCTGTAACATAGTGATTCCCTTTTTAGTGCCTGTAGTTGTGTTTTGCTATTTGTTTCTTTCTTAATGTCAGTTTATTCAGAGATTGGATAGCTCCATGCAGCTCTTTAACGTCTTTCTGTGCACATTCCATTGCAGTGGCTAATTCAATGGCTTTCTCGTAGGTTAGGTCCTTTTAAGATAATAATCGCTTTTGGATACTTTCGATCTTTAAACCACAAACAAATCTGTCTCTTAATGAATCTTTAAGATTTCCTCCGAATTTACAATGTTCCGCGAGTTTCCTGAGACTGACATTGAATTGACTCACAGTCTCATCCAGTCTCTGGTCGCCTTTCCAGAAAAAGCGTTCCGCAATTAACAGGGGTTCAGGGTTGTAGTGCTCTGAAAGCAATTTGCGGAGTGCGGGCATAACTTTTATCCTTGGGTAAATCCGGTAAACACAAATCCCGCAATGTACCGTATGTTTTCGAACCGATCAGAGATAGCAAAGCTGGTACCTGCTTGCCATCGTCTACTTCATTGACAATAAAATACTGGTCTAATCTTTCTTTATAGCAAGTCCAATTTTCATTTGAATTGTCAAAAGGCTCAATTTTTTCAATGGAGGCCATTTTAATTTCAATTGTGTGTAGAATTCACTTCAGAAATTTTGAAGCCTGACACAGAATCTTCATCCGTTATTATATAGATTTGTATGAGCTGATGACAACGATGGAAGAATAGTTCGAACAGAATTTAGTCCGTCCCAACAAGTAGCGTACAATTCGGACAGTACATAAATTCGGATAAAATTTCCGGCGATGACTGTCACTCTCCTGTGAAAATCAGGATTTGTTTACCACTATCATAAGTTAATCCTCGTCGCCAATTGTTATGTTTACATTATTTTATATTATAATTCACTATTTTGGGTGGATGAACCCTGGAATAGTTTGAGGACGTAATTCAACGAACACGTTTTTATGTAAACATTTAATGTCACAATGACTTCACAAACCTTATATTGATACGACATATGTCAGTAACTAGTTTCAGAATACCAATACATAACAGCAGGGACCACTTCAAGGTCAAAGTCAAGATCATTTCAAGTCAAATTACAAAAAATATAAAAAAGCACCCAAAAATTGATACTTTCTACTTATTTTTTTCTAATTTTAAATGATTTTATATTCACTTTGGTTACAAATGTAATAGCGAAATTATTAATTGTATGTGTTTCATTTAAAAGTTATAATTTGATAAAGAGTATTCATTTGTTGTGGAAACAAATACCTTTTATACCAGTACATGGTGACCAAAAAGTCGCTGTTTGCATGATGATTTAATGTCCAAATGTTCCAGATTAATTTTAAAGGTAAGCTAAATGTTTGCATGAATATTATCATTCTATTTTTTATGTTATATATCAAATTGACGTACAATGCTGACTACATTACTTCAAAGTCAATGTCAAGGATTCGTTTCAAGGTCACTCTATATAAAGATGTTACATCAAATATGGCCAAAGTTGTTCTGAACAAAGCATTTATTTGGAAATATAATGTAATTAATATACATCACGGACTAGTTCTCCTTCTTTTCCCCAAAATATTTTATCAGATGATCTCCTAAAAACTGAAGCTTTAATTGCTCATGGAACACTTTACAGGGATATAATATGAAATAAAGAAACATGACTTGTATGTGTTTGTTTAAACAATAAAAATATTTCCTCATTAGAACATCAAACGCACGCACGCAAGGACCCATTGTTACTGTAATCGTGTCCAAACATCGGCCCAGTATCGGAATGGAAAAGTAACGAAAAGGTGCAATAAGGTGAAAATACAAATATGTACTCATATTTCAACTACGTCCCAATAGGAACAGCGTTTTTTGTTCGTTTTGACCATTATTATCGACGATGAAAAAAAAAAAAAAAGATACAGCAATTTGTGTGTATAGAATTTTCGGCGATACAAGGTTACTATTAGGTACTTCCAAAAGGTATCATTGAACCTTCAAGGTGCGCAACATTTGAAATGTTCATATCCATAAACATCAGATTGATTTGTTATTCAAACTTCTGCATTGCATCATAAAATCTTCCATTATTTAACTATTGCAAATCTTATTCCATAATAGGGTTTTAGTTTTAGCCTAGACTACTATTGTTTGTTTCTGTTGTTTCTTTTTTGTCCTTTTTTTGGGGAGGGGGCGGGGGGGGGGGGGGGGGGGCGGTAAAGAGAAGGTGGTGGTGGTAGGGAGGTGTTGGTGGGAGGGATCTTAAGTCTGATCCTTTACATGAATTTATATGTGAATATATCTACTATTTATGTTGAGGGTTTAATGCCCGTCCTCTAAACACTATTTCAGTTATTCAGACAGACAGTGTCTTCATTCCTTTGAAGAACTAGTTTTAGACTCGCATATTCAGTAAGAAATTACTGACTTTTTCAACTAAAAAGGCATGGTCGGTTCCAGGAATCGTCCTTATGACCTTCAGTTTAACATAATATTTTGTGGCAAGTTTCATTTAGAATTTAAATAACGATTAGTATATCTTCGATTAAACACCCGTTTCAACAGTATTTAAAACAACTTTATAATTTGTAAAATTCTCGGCCATGAGGCCAACGTAAACAAGTTCATTTAGTGTATTACTTGTTGGGTAAATTAATCTTACTTCATATCGGAAAAGTGTTATTTATATAGATACATTTCTTAGCGTATAAAACTGTTTTAATGAATATCATAATGTAATCAGCTATAGTAACAAATGAAAGATGTTACTTTACATATTACAAGTTTTGTGGGGGCAAAATTCAAATGTCAGGATATTAATCATGAAAATCCGTCATGATAACATGCATTTTATAAAGAAGTATAGTTTGATATTAAGGTCACTAAGGTGATAATAGACTTTAGGCAAAATATTGCCTGTAGGAACATGGAAGCAGGGACGGTTGGATTTCAATTCTGTTAGATGTTGTTTCTGTTCTAAACCAGAAAATAAAACAGAAATAGATCCCAAAAAACCTTGATTCTTTGTTACCTGTTTGCAAAATTTGAAATGACAAGATAGCTTAAAATAGTGTTGTAAATGGAAAGCGATTCATTCCGAAAAAGTAAAACTATGCTTCCTTAAGTAATGCTGCTCTAAATTTGTTCATCCATTCTATAACAAACAAAAGAAGCTGCATCATCTGATGATATACATCAGACAACAAAAAAAAAATACCAGATCTCAGCAGACTTATGACAGTTTTGACTAGGAAAACAAAAACTATCTTATCTGTGGTAAAAGATGTAGTGTTAAGCACAAATCAAAATTGATCCAGAAGCCAGCGTTAGGGAGTGAGGGATGGGGGACATGAGGGATGTTGCACTTTCCACTTCCTCTTATTAACAGACTCAGTCAAACCGAGTTTGCTATCATTTTGCCCAGTTGCATTCTATGTTTTAAAAGGATCTTTTTACAGATCACAACATCAAACTTTAAGTGCCACGTGGCGGCTGTAAAAGTATCCACGTACATTCAAACCTGTGTTAAAGACCACCTCTGAACAGAGACCACTTGGTTCTAAAGACCACATGTTTTGTTTCCCATTTTAACATTTACAGTGTATTTTAACCTGTGAATAAAGACCACCTCCCAAAAAAGACATTTTAGCTCTCCCAAGGGTGGTCTTTATTAGACTAGTTTGACTGTACTTGGATTCAGTGTTGTTATTTTTCTGGTCCTTTGGGATTAAGGAGACCACTCAATGTTCATGGGTAATACAATTCCGCTTAAGCCGGTGCTAGGAGGCATGAGGGGTGTTGCACTTTCCACTACCTCACAATCAAACCGGGTCTGCTATTGTTTTGCTCGGTTGCATTCTGTGCTTCCAAAGAATCTTTATACTAATAGCAGTTCAAAACTGCTGTCGGAAAACAAATAGTTATTATACCAATAGAAGGTGGCAAACTTTGCATAACGGCTTTTTTAAATGAGACTGTGCATATTTATGGTGATGCTGGTCTGAAGGACCTCTTGGCTGACTATTTTGTCTGGAAAAGATTTCGGCATAGTGCTGAAAGCAATCATAATGATTAAAAAGGTTTTGAATAGTTTTTTGCAGCAATGAATGAAAAATCATTGCAATGAAAAATGTGTGCAGTTTTATTCCATTTCCTTATGAGAACTCATCCTTTCCATTAAGTTTTTTCATGGATGATGGCATTATGATTGAAACAAATAAATTTCTGAAAATTAGTGATGTAGTATGGAATCTCTTCATAATAAATTTACTAACGTATTTTTCTTTTATTTTGTTTATTATAAAAGATGGTTTTGAATTTATTGAATATATTATCGATTTATACTAGGCTTAAGTATTTTTGTATGATATCAGAACATGCTTTGTAAACAGAGGGGTCCCACCTCACCTTTTGATATTACGGAAACGGCGTCTTTTTTGGTCAATTTTGGATACCATGTACTAGTATGAAAAATATTTGTATCCACAACATATGAATATTCTATCTTAAAAATATAACTTTTAAAATAAAACATGCAATTACAAGTTTTGTTATTACGTCTGTAACCTAAGTGAATGTAAAAATCATTTAAAATTAGAAAAATAAGTAGAAAATATCAGTTTTTGGGGTGCTTCTTGTACTTTGACCTTGAAATGACCTTGACCTTGAAGTGGTATCTGCTCTATTTCAATATAAAGTACATTATAATACAAATAATATCCATGCAAATATTAAACATTAAGTTTATAAATAAACTCCCATACTGTTGCATAAAATTTTCACGAAATTGGCAATTTATGGCGGCCATCTTTGACGCCATCTTGGATTTCTCGGAACGCCAGCATATTTTCTAATTTATGCCGGCAGTTCCAGATACTACAGACATTACCGAGCAATCTGGTATATAACATGCCTTGTTAACAAATGGGTCCCACCTACTCCTAGAATATAGGATTTTTCTGATC
The DNA here is from genome assembly GCF_021730395.1 of Mercenaria mercenaria. Taxonomy (NCBI): domain Eukaryota; kingdom Metazoa; phylum Mollusca; class Bivalvia; order Venerida; family Veneridae; genus Mercenaria; species Mercenaria mercenaria. The sequence continues at coordinate 11,551 of NW_026461733.1, read as the reverse complement.
ATTGTCACTCTACCAAGAGTTCTGGATCGGAGAGGAAAAAACCTTATTGACATTTGATCTCTATTTGTGACCTTGAACTTTGAGGTAAGGGTCCGGGATTTGCGCATGACGTGTTTTCTCATCATGGGAAACATTTGTGCGAAGTAATATTAAAATCCCTTCATGGATGTCAGACTTAAGGACCGGACACGAAACAGACACTGTTCATGCTATGTTAACATTTGACTACTAAGTGTGACCTTGACCTTTTAGCTAGGGGTCTAAAAGTTGTGCATGACACATCGTCTTATTATGAGGTACATTTGTGCCAAGTAATATTAAAATCCCTTCATGGATGGAAGACTTATGGACCGGACAGAAAAAAAGCCCTGTTGACATTTGACCTCCAACTGTGACCTTGACCTTTAAGTTAGGGGTCCGGGATTTGCGCATGACACGTCATCTCATCATGGGGAATATTTTTGCGAAGTAATACAAAAATCCCTTCAAGGATGGGAGAGTTATGGACCGGACAGGAAAAAAGCCCTGTTGATTTTTGACCACCAATTGTGTCCTTGACCTTTAAGCTAGGGGTCCAGGTTTTGCGCATGACAAGTTGTCTCATCATAGGGAACTTGTGTGCCAAGTAATATTAAAATCCCTTCATCGATGACAGAGTTATGGACCGGATACGAAATTGCGGACGGACGGACGGACGGACAGACGGACGGACGGACTGACGTGCCCGCGAAATGATGGTTAAGTGACTTCATAACGGTACTTTCTCTTTGAGGTCATTCATTCCGTTCTGTTTATGTGACCTTTTTCGTTTTATGTGACTGATAGAACAATAGAGAGAACAATGGGGTGTCACATAAATACCGTTTCGTGAAAACGGACAGACGGATGTACGGACGGACGGGCGAAATGACGGAAAAGCGCATGTCTATAGACTCCGAAACTGGTTTTTAACCAGTAGGGGACTAATAAAAAGTCACGATTGTCCAAACGGAACGCCGTACATAACAGTGTGAAAATGGTGACAAGTCAATTTACATTACTGAACAAAATTGATAGGTAAGACTAAGTCAGATTAAATCATATTAAATAGTTAACATTATATGTGACCATGACTGAGAAAATGGGTCCAGATGAGGAATTTTGACATTTTCAGGTTTTTGCATATTTAGAAAGTATATTCATTCAGAAATAAATCCTGAAAATTTCAGATGAAAATCTTCAAAATTGTCAATTTTATGACAGATTTTGTAACATAGATATTAAAAATGAAAACAGTACATTTCAGTTATCCTTTCTTTCTAGTTTATTTCTCACATACTGGTAATGGCTAACAATTCTGAAATAAATATATCTTCTGTTACAATTGCATGATATAAATAAGATCCCTTCTTAATACACAAAATGATAATCAATTAAAATCTACAACAATTTCTATAAAAATATTTCTAAAATTGTGTTACCATGGCAACAAATATATTAAAATCCCCTTTCTATGATAAAACTTAAAGAAAACATGTTTGCTTGAAATAAGGATTTTTAAAAAGCAAAATATTTTAAGGCATATGTATTTACAAAAATAAACTGAAAATTTCCCATGAAAATATTAAGAATGTTTGGTTTTATGACAGTTTTTGTAACATGGGTAATAACCACAAGAATAAGATAGATTTGTCATTGTTTCTTCATAACTTGTCTTTTACATGCTGGTAATAAATGACTACCTTGGAAAAAAAGAACCTTCTATTACTATGAAATTTTATTTTTGTGATGCTTACTTAAAACAGAAAAATACAGCTTATTTAAATCTTTCATATTTTCTATGAAAACATTATTCAAATTGCGTTACCATGGCAACATATGCAATAAATTGCTTTTTCTACAATAGTACTTAAAAATAAAATCTTAATTTAAAATAATGTTTCTTATAAGTTGAATATTTTGAGGTTTATGTATTCAAAAGTAAAATTTGAAAATTTTATCTGAAAAGATAAAAAATGTTTGGTTTTATGACAGATTTCGTAACACGGGAAATAACCACAAGAATAAACTATTTCAGTCGTTGTTTCTTCAGTTTGTGTTTTCACTTATTGGTAATCACTGGCTCTTTTTAAATAAATGAATCTTCTTTTACAAAGAATATTTAGATATTCACTTAAAGTGCAAACATCTAGCTGGCTAATGTCCTTCACATTTTGTATAAAAACATTATTCAATTATGTAACCATGGCAACATATGCATTTGATTCTGTTTTCTACAATAATACTTTAAAAACGAGCTAAATTTGGAAAAGTGTTTAAGATAACTTGAATATTATAAAGTGGTATGTATTCAAAAATATTATCTCAAAATTCCATGTAAAAAAAATTAAAATGTTTTGTTTTATGACAGTGTTTGTAACATGAGTAATAACTATAAGAATAAGACATTTCTGTCATTGTTTCTTCATAACTTGCCTTTTACCTGCTGGTAATAAATTACTATTTTGAAATAAATGAAACATATATTACTATTGATTTTTTATTGTTTATGCTTATCTAGAATACTAGAAAGTACAGTAATTAAAATTTTTCCATATTTTCTAAGAAAATCGTGTTACCATGGCGACATATGTTTTAAATTCCCTTTTCCTAAAATAATACTTAAAAACAAGAGCTTATTTTAAAAAGTATTTCTAGTAAGTTAAATATTTGAAAGTACAAGTATTCAGGAAAGAAATCTGAAAATTTCACATAAAAACTTTAAAATAGTCATGTTCTGTAACAAAAGTAGTTATCGTAAGAATAAACATTTCAGTCATCCCTTTCCTCATAATTTGTTTTTTCACTGGCTAATTATAACTGACAATACTGAAGAAAGTGAACATTCTTTTACCATTACATTATATACTGTAGATCCCTTATTGAAATACAAATCCATAATTTCAATGAAATATAATTTGAATTATGTTACCATGGCAACATACATACTAAATTCCTTTTTCTAAAAATACTTAAATAATTAACACAACAGCTTAACTTTTGATGAAGGTTACACTACTACAAGCTCTGGTGAAAAGTAAATATTTATTTCCAGCCAATACTTTAATGTAGGTAACTGAAACTACAACCTTTACTTGATGTTTAACCTTAACAGCTAAACACATCTATATGAACAGCAAAACAGGCTAAAGTGTTGTATATTAAAAAATTCAACAACAATTTCTATCTTTTATATTCACATCCTTTTTTCAGTTCTCAGAAAAATCCTCGTCAATCCAATTTCAGTTCAAGTGGTTTGGGACAAACAGAATCCTTTGACTTTTCAGACAAATACTATTCTCTTATGAGTTCATACAAGTACATTGCCAGGCTTGTGTCATTCCCTGTCAATAATATTCATTTGACAAGGGGGAGTAGATTTTAGTAAGTTAACTGGACTGTCACTTTTAAGACTAACAATCCAGGTGTTTCCGCAGACATGATAAAGTGGTAATACTTGGTTATCTTCTTCAAAGTTTAAAATATTGTGATAAGATATTTCTCCACTGGTAGAATGTGACAGGATTTAAATCTTTGTTGACCAACTGTGTTGTTATGACATTTCTTGGATGACTGACACACTGTGTCAGCAATATCATGTTTTATTAAAGGTCTCAGCATTCACCCTCCTCCACAGATTCTTCTAAATTCAAAAGAGCAAGTCAGATTCAAACTTTGCATGGTCTGTGATCATTGTTGAATATTCAATCGATCTGTGATATCCTGTAACAAATAAGTAAAACATTTTATTTTAAATAATTAACCTGGGATTCGCTTTATTTAATAAAAGCAGGGTTATCACTATTTGATAATAGATAATTCTTACAACCAATGCTCTAAAATATTGTCAAACAGACTGACAACAGAGTGTTGTCAGTATATAAAATGTTCTTTGTTTGTAGATTTTGGTTACTGCAAATAGGATGTTCTAAAACACATTTTTTGCATTTATTGTGTTAACCCTTAACCTGCTAAATTTGTAAAATGGACTACTCCTTCTTTAAATAGAGACAGTACCATTTATAGCTTATAGGGGGTTCTAATAGAAAATTTGCTGACTAAGTATCAAACACTGCAGATCATGATCAGACTGCACAGATGTGCAGGTTGATCTTAATCTGCACTGGTTGCAAAGGCAGACATAGCTGCCTCGTGCAGCCTAAGGGTTAAAAGTATACACTGTTTTAACAGCTATCAAAAATGGTTGTTACCTAGTAAAACTCTCCACAGACCATACCACAGCAAGATGTTATTTCTATTCTAGCTAGCAGCATTGTCAAAATGGAATACCAATACAGGTAGTGATGTACCATGCTCACAAGTTGTCTGCCCCTTAACCAACTGAGTTGCTTTCATAAACAAGAGGAAACACTTGCCTTCCTGAAAAAAGATTTAAAAGTCTTTGGTAAAAGTGTCTGTTATCTTCATGTATCTCAGGAACCTTTACAGTCTTCATTCTAATCCATATTCTTGGTGCAATAAAACTGGTAAAAAAATTCAATCATATAGCAGTTATAAGATAACCACTTTTTGGCCGACAATACCAGAAACAGCAGTAACATCGTGCAAACATTAACCTTTATTGGTCGACGAAGCTTAAAAATGTGCGGCACAGGTTCATTTTCAGGGAATATGTAACACAATTAATCATACATCATTTTACAGATATTTAAAGATATTTACTGTCTTTCATATTCATTATGGCCCAGGTTTTTATCTCTGGTATGATGCAGGTAGTTCATTCAATCTTCTATCTTATGTCTTCTATGATAATGCTGTTAGAAGTACTTTCCCCAAGATAGAACATTGCATGCTCAAGCATTTGAAAGACAATATAAATACCTTTAAGATGGTGTACAGTAAATGGTTTCATATTCCCTGGCATAGTAATTGTTGCTCTTCATTTTGTTCACTAACGGCGTTTCTCCCTTGACAGCTACATACAAAATTGATTAATACACCCTATACATTCTCAAAGTATGCGCGTTGTATAATAAAGTGTGTCACATTCCATGACAGTTTGTCTTTAAGCTGTTGAATATACCACCAACGAACATTTACATTGCATATAAGGCCGTGTATTATATTTGCTGCTAAATACCTAATTTTTTTCACCCAGAAGCCTTACTGTGCGCTAGGGCAGCCATTTTGTTACTGTTTGCCAGCTAAGTGTGCGCTCTTTTGATTATCATAGTCTACTTTCAATTTCACATTCTAAAAATAGGTTTCGATACTCCAAGGAAAATGAGCGATTACAAAGTAACAAAATGGAATTTAGATAAAATAATTGCTATTTGCATAGTCTGAAACCATAAAGAAAATATAGACAAATGATAAGATTGCTTGCGATTCTATGGAAAGTAGCTTTAAGGTTTCGAAGTAGGCCTTGAGAAACAAAAATTAAACAACACTAAATCATAGAAAGAAAGAGTTGTTTGACATGAAAATTGAACAGCATGTAAAACATGTATATTACTTTACGAGACAGGTGTCAGTATATTGATATAAACATTGAATTCCGGAAAAGGTCTGCCTAAAGGAGCTTCCGGACAGTTAAACATCTTTAAAAACTCACCAGTTTGTTTCTAAATCTGGTAAACCAAAAAGCCACTAAACATGTTTCATATCTGAGACGTTGTTTTTTTTATCTTTCAGCATGAAAAAGCAGAATGCACTTGGATGCCTTTCGAGAACGAAGTACGACACAATGGTATCGATGCTGAAAAACGAATTCGAAGTACCCGTCAGTCAAAGAACGCAAGAACAGAAACAGGCGATAATGCAACTTAGGAAACGTAGGGATCAGTATGGACTCAATGATAGAGGACAATTATTGTGTCATGGAAAGATCGTTATTGTTGAAGATAAATTGCCTGCATTTGTCAAAAAGGCTTTTAAAGATAGTCACGGATGTGGTCCTCGAGTGCTATACAATAAGACGAAATTGAAGTATACAGGATTCACCCTTCGGAAGGTCATTGAAATTCTATCTAAAAGTAAAAGTTACAGCCGATCGACCGGAACATCGGTGGCAGATTGATTGGATTAATATGTCGGAAGATGCAGTTAAGTTTAACGGTCACACGTACAAATACATTTTGCAAATCATTGATGTATACTCGAGATACATTTTACCGCAACCGCTAAAAAGCAAAACAAGTACCGAGATAGCTGCAGCACTTGAAAAGACAATAACGTAAAACGGAGCTCCAAAAATCATACAATGTGACAACGGTCCTGAATTTAAGGGACAGAAAATGAACCATTTTCAGAGAACAGTTACAAGTGTTTCTTTTAATGCATTTGCAATAGCATGCGAGTGGTGAAATTTCGCATAACAGAGTGGAACACAGTTATCAGCAATTGTTTATATTTATTTCTTTACAGATGATATTCATTTTCAAAGGGAGTTAACATTTTCCCGATTATTTTAAGTACAAATGGCGTTCATTTTCAAAGGGAGACAACTTTTCCCGATTATTTTAACTAATCGTCGAGAAAAAAGTTGTCTACCTTTGAAAATGAATGTCATTTGTAAATAAATAAAGATAAACAATTGCTGAAAACTATGTTCCACCTTGTTATGTGAAATTTCACCACTCGCACGCTATTGCAAATGCATCAGTTCGAACATGTGTAACAGTTCTTTGAAAATGGTGAGTTTTTAAAGGCGTTTGACTGTCCGGAAGTAGGGCCCCTATAGGCAGTCATTTTCTGGAATTCAAAGTTTATATCAGTATACTGACACTTTTTCGTAAAGAAATATTTTTTTTTTACATGCCTTTTCAATTTTAAAGTCAAAAAACTCTTTTTTTTTCTAAAATTTGGGTGTTGTTTGTTTTTTGTTTTTTCAAGGCCTCCGCCCGAAACCTTAAAAATTTTCAAAGTATACAAGCCCCCGACCTTAGATATTTTGCAAAAGCACTGGGAAAACTACATCTCTTTAAAAATTGTTCAAATCATGGACCCCGGGGGTCAATTAGATCTCCTTTGGGGCAAAAATTTTTTCACGGGAAATATATTAAACCCAAATAAAAAAATTTTTAATTTTCCTTTGGGCCCCGACTATTTTATATAATTTTTTTGTGGGCATGGCCAAAGTGAATGCCTCTCAAAAATTGAGAAAACCCTTCACCTGATGTCAAAATTCCCCACCTTGTCTAATGACTTGCAAATTTTCCGGAAATTTTTAAAAAAATTTTCTAAAAAAAAATGAAATGACAAGAGTTAAATTTTTTTACATTTTAAAAATCAAAAATTCCAAGTAAAAAGGGTTCCTATTTAGTTTTTATAGAAAAAAACTAAATATACTTTAAAAACCTATTTTTTTAGAGCCAAAAGGGGGAAAGGGAGTTAAATATTTGCATGAAAATTAGCAAAATTTATAAGGGGGTTTTTTAAAAATTTTTCCCTAAATCAAACCAACCGGGAAATTTTAGCCCCTCTCTCTGGATTATAAATAAACTTCTAATCTTATACAATATAATTTAAAAATTTCAGAAAAACCCCAAAATTTTAAAGTTAACAATTCAAATTGTAAATTTTTACTATGACTTTTTCAAAAACCCACAAGGTCCAGGAAAGCGATTCGGCCCTTATTAAAGGACCATATGGGCCCTTCTTGTTTATTTTGATTCATAAACAATTGCATTTAATTCCATATCCCCTTTGAGTGTAAAAAAAAAGAAAAATTTTTAAAAGGTTTTCTTGTTTTGTATTTTTTTAAACATCATGTTTCCCTTGAATTTGTACCAAATAAATTAACTTGAAGCAAGTTTAAAATAGGGGGAATAAATTGTTCATATTTTGTTAACAGAAACCCAAATTCATAAAAATTTGCTTTTTTAAATTTGGGCCGGAAGTTGACGAAATGTTGACAGGGTGAACACATACCTTAAAGCGGGGCTTAAAAAAGGGTTTTTTTCCTCAAAACCCCTTGGGGAAAAGGTAGATACCTGGATATCTATCAAACGCAAAAAATTCCTTTTAAAAATTGATTGTGGAAACCCTTTAGCCCATCAAAAATCACTTTCCTATTTTTGTAAAAAACTCACATTCCTTGTGCTGTATGAAACATATGGACTGGTTTGGATTAAAACATTTTTTTAAGCGCTAACTGATAAGTAAAAAACAATTCTTTGAAGTCCTTTTTGATAAAACCCCTTTAAAAAGGGGTGAAAAAGGGTCATTTCCAACATTTTTAAAAAGTTCAAAAACTGGGGCAAACTTTGGCAGAAGTCCTTTTTTTAAATTTCACTTATACAAAAAAACAAAAAAAAATCAATTTAAAAACCCCAAAACCCTTCAACAATCTTATCGCACCTTTCCATTATAACTTCCTTTTCCCAAAAAATACGGTGAGGCTCAACTATTACCCTTTTACACAAGTAATTTTTAAAAATCTCCGTCTGGAAACAAACATCCCCTTTGGTAAGGGTTTTTTCCCCGAAAGCTTTCGACCAATTGATCATCACCCCCTTCTCTAAAAATCGTGAAATTTTGTGACTACAAAATTTTCTCATCCGGGATTCAATCTTTCTTTAGAAACCTTTTCTCAATCTACAGGGGTTTTTAAAGGGCTTAAAACTTTTTACCCATTTCTATCAGGGGTTTTTTCCCTCAAGGTTCAGTTTTGGGTTTCCTTGTCCCCCTTTTTTTTTTATCAATGCCTTCTTGCCCTGTTTTAAAAGGGTTAAAAAAACCTTTTTGGGGCTGATGACACTATCATATACCCAACATAGACCCCTTTTAATTTAGCCTTTAAAAAATTAAAGATGTTTTAAAAAAATAAAAACGGGAAAAACGAATTTAAATTTCTAGGGGAAATTCAACCTGAAAAATTGCGAAAAAATTTGGAACCCTCAAAACAGAGAGAAAAATTTTCCCCTTTCCAAAAAAATTATTTAATCAAGAACAAAAAAAACCTACGGGATATGCAAATATCATTGGTTACATTAGTAAAGTCTTAATTTGGGAAAACACATAATTAAAAATCTTCAAAACTCGTAACACTCTCAGATTTTTTAAAAAAATGTAAAATGTAATAAAAATAAATTAAAGAAACCCCTAAAAAACATTTGCCTACAATTAAAATTTAAAACACCATATTGCATCCATTGCAGAAAAAAAATATTATATGAATTAAAAATCTTTAAAAAATTAAAAATCATCATATCATTATCTTCATAAATTTATTTTTTTAAATTATTAACCCTAGAATTGTTGAGCCCCTCTTTTAAAAATAAAATAAACTTTTAAAACGGCGCTTCCCAATTAAACATGTGAAATCCAGATTTTTAGGAAAATCAAAAAAAACGGGGCATAGAAATTTTGAAATTTAAAACTGAACCCATTTAATGAATTTTTTTTTTTGTACAACTTTTTTGGGGATGATGTCCCTCCTATTTTCTATATATGTTCTTATTTTCTATGCTGCCATTTGGGTTTCAAGTTTTGGGATGTTACGCTACTTTGGTATGATAACCAGAACATTTTTAAAAATCCAAAAAAAAGTTTTTGTTCTCTTGCTAAACTCTCCCTACCCCGGGCTGAACCCGGGCCAACTCTGGTCGGGCCAGAGAAACCAGAGTTCGGGGCTACATGGCTACTTAAATAGCCAATTAAAGAATCTTATTAACTTAAAATTTCAGTTTTAAACATGCTATATAGAAAGAAAAAACATTTAATTTTCAAGATCAAATTTCAGCTAAGACGAAAGGGTTTTTGCAAAAAGGGGACCTGTTCCCCCCTGGCTCCCTTTTGGCGATCGGGAACCCAGAACTTTTAAAACCCTAAAATTTTTGGCTATCTCCAACCGAGAACCAAAAAAGAGTACTTTGTTTAAAACCATTTTAAAATATTTAAATTAACATAAAATTTCCCGTTTTTAATATGCTTTTTAAACATAGAAATGGTATTTCTTTTCATAATCAAACCCAGCAAAACAAAAATTTTTTTTGGGGGGAACACGGGCCCCTGGTTACTCTGGCTTCTCGGGTGACCAGAATAGCCAAACATGTTAAAATCCTAGAACTCGGGCTACTCGGGCTAAACCCAAGCTCTCTGTTAGAAATACCCCAAGAAACCAAAATCAAATGATACCCCTTTGTCCCTGGGGCACTGTGGCAAATTTGGGCGACCTGATACAAGAACAAAAAAAAATCTAGAAACTCTGCCAAATCTGGTTGAATTCTGGTTTAACTCGCCCGAGAACCTTTTTTTGGGATACGGGAAAACTCGGGCTACTCGGACCACCCCAGAAAAACCAAGGTATGACCTATTTCCTGCTGAACTCGGCTACTCGGCCACCCCAGAAAAACCAGAGTTTTTATTTTCTCGGGGTTTAACCTCTGGCTACTCTGGTTTGCCCAACTAACCAGATTTTTCTGATTCCCCTGGCTACCTGGCTAAACTCGGGCTTACTCGGCTAAACCCTCTGGCTACTCGGGCTAATTTCACGAAAAAAACTGCACGGGTATCTATTTAAAAAACCCATTAAGGTTTTTCGGGTTATCATTTTAACCCTACTTAAAAATTTTTTAAAAGGGTTTGATAATAAATTTTTTTTGGCCATGTAACGGTTTTGGGGTTCAAACTTTAGCACTGATCATTTACCTCATTTATGTTAAATTAACACTTAAAAAAATTGATTTTCACTGGAGGTATTTTTAAAATTTTTTTCCTATCCTGGTTGCCCACCAAGATAGAGTTTATTTTATCAAAATTAAAATTTGATAAACATATTTTGGCCAAAGGAAATGTATAAATATTAGACATATTATAATGTTTTTGTTAAAATTTTTGGGCCTTTAAAAAAATTATGTATTTAGAGGGGAAATTCTTTAAAAAACGAAAAGTTTGAAAAATTATTATTACCCCCTTTTTTGCCTATTTTTGGTTTTCGAAACCAAAAGTTGGGAAAATAAATAAATTTCCCAAAGCTACACAAAAGTTTTTAAAACTTGCATTTTTTTTTCAGATTGTTCAATAGTTGATATTCTATAAAAATGAAAATTTAAAACTAGGCATTGAAATCGAAAAAAAAAGAAATACCCACTTTTTAAAACTTTCATTTTAAAAGGGGAGTTTTAAAAAATTTTAAAAATTAAAAAAAATACATTTCAAATAGAAACCCAACCAAAGAAGCGGCCCCTTTTTTGCCCTTTAAAAATTCTCTACCAAATATAAAAAAAGAAAAAAATGCAAAAAATGTTGATTAAACGGATTGCCCACCTTTAAACGCAAAACTAAATGGATCAAAATTTTCATATTTTATTTAATCAAACGGCATGCCACCGTCAAAATGACTTTTAAGGACAGTTTTTGTGAAAAGTAAACTAACGGAATAAAGTAAAAAAAAGAATACCTATATCCCTACTATTACTTCTTTTTTTATCCCGGTGTGCTGACGCATTTTTTTACCTTTGAAACATCTGCAAAATCCAACTAATCTATTACCTTTTTTTTTGCAGATAAGAAGCAAAAAAAAAAACCCTGTTTTGTCCCGAAGTTTAAAAAATCTTTAAAATCGATC
>NW_026461732.1:0-5081 GCF_021730395.1 Mercenaria mercenaria | reverse complement strand
ATAAAAAAGATTGGACCGGAAAACCACCACCCATGCACTACCCCTTAATGTCTAAGTGTGCCTTGACCTTTGATATACGGACTGGGTCTTGCGCGCGACACGTGTCTTATGTGGTACACATTCATGCCAAGTTATTTGAAAATCCATCCATCGATGACAAAGATATGGACCGGACACGCCATCAATGCACTAACCCTTAATGTCTAAGTGTGACCTTGACCTTTGAGCTACGGACCTGGGTCTTGCACGCGACACGTCGTCTTACTGTGGTACACATTCATGCCAAGTTATTTGAAAATCCATCCATCGATGACAAAGATATGAACCGGACACGCTCATCAATGCAATAACCTTTAATGTCTAAGTGTGACCTTGACCTTTGAGCTACGGACCTGGGTCTTGCGCGTGACACGTCGTCTTACTGTTGCACACATTCATGCCAAGTTATTTGAAAATCCATCCATCGATGACAAAGATATGGACCGGACACGAAAAATGCGGACAGACCGACAGACTGACAGACAGACGGTTCAAAAACTATATGCCTCCCTTCGGGGGCATAAAAATGTAAAGCATACCTAAAATCGTCCATGTAAAAATGGAAAGAACACTATGAATAATGTAAAACATATCTAAAAACATCCACGTAAAAATGCAAAGCATATCTAACAAGAAATATCTTTAAAAATGATGGTCGGCGAATTGTAATAAGGAAAGAAGTTTATGAATTTTTCATCTAACATTCATACTTCATCTAACATTTTTCAAATTGCAAAACTAAACACCGCACTTTAACAATTTAAATGGTTCTCTTTTAATTGTTCGCAGTGGTTTCTAAGGTTGCAATTTTGTTTCGTTTATCCTTAGACGAATACTTACAGCAGTAGTTTGATGAAGATTCATGAAGTGGTTCATGAGAAGAGGTTATTGAACGTGTTTATATTTTTAGCTAAATTGGTCCCTATCCCCATTTGTAACAAAATAGCAGGAGACCTTACGATATTGTTACACATCGAGTTTGATAAAAATCCATTAAATTTTAGTGGTAAATGCGAAGAAAGGCATATCTACTTTTAGCTATAGTGGTCCCTAATAGGGCCCAAGTTCCTATATAATAAATAAATTTGGAACAGGACCTTATAATGATGCTCCAGACCAAGTATGACAAAGATCCACCAAGCTGTTCATGAGACGCTGTATAAAGGCATTTCTAGTTTTAGCTCTAGCAGCCCCTAAATGGGGTCAAATGTCCCAGCTGAACAAAGTTGGCTGCGGGCCTGATAAAGATGCTACAAATCAAGTTTGATTAGAATACATGAGAAAAAATCAATTAAAGGATTTTTTTTTATTTATTTCTAAAATAGGCCAACTGATCCCGCTTTAACAAATGCATATTCGCTATTCATGAATCTTTGGACAATGATGCCCCAACCTGTAAAAAGTGAAAGGTGAAGCAAAAATACTTTTGGAAATTATTTCAATTTTTCTGTTTCATAAGCAAAGTTGACCGTAGTTACCCCCATAGATAAACGTATGCAGCGTACCTTCATTTCAGTGTTATGAATTCAGTCATTTTTTAAGAATTAAAATGAAACAGATTTTCAAATGATTTCAAATTTCATCCCATACTAAAGAAAATATTCATATATAAAAAATCATTTAAAATAATCTAAAACAAATATATCAAAGCAAAAAATACTCATTTTAATATCAATCTGAATAAGTCACAAAGAAAGAAACCTTTTCATATACGACGAAAATTGTAAAAAGGAAATTTTTTAAAAAAGCACTTCTTACAAAAAATCTTTATCAAACCTTTTCATGTATCCCAGCCGTATTCAGCTTTTTTAATTTAAAATATGTTGGTTTTTTTAACGGGTTTTTTATTTTATTTATATAAATTACTGACCCAAAGTTAGCTTTAAAAACTGGAACAGCTCTTTTAAGATAAACCTTTGTCTAATTTTCATCACCCGTACACATAAACAGGTGAAAGAAATTACACTCTCGCCCAAATCAAAAGAGGTTGCATAAATCTTCCATTTTGAAAAAATTTTATAATGCGTTATAAGTGTTTGTTTTTGGAAAACTGAAGTCACGTGCCATAAGTAACGAAAACGAATTTAGACGGCGTCGCCGAAAAACAGTAATGTAAAAATGTATGTAAGTGTGCATTGTTGTACTGATGCATACTTGGTCTTAATTATTTTATAGCAATGAAAGCTTTAAGAAAAAATTTTTGGTGGTTTTTAAGGTGGTTAATCAGATTTTAGTCAATTAGGTTTTTTTTTTAAATTGACCAACTGATCATTTACACTTATTTGTGTTCATTGAGCTCCTAGCACACATCAGATTTTCACTGGAAGTATTCTTAAACTTTGATTTTCCTATCCTTGGTTGCGCAACCAAGATATATTTAAATTAAATTAGTTCCAAAGCTACACGTCGTTTCAAAACTTGTCTTTTGTTTCAGTAGTTTAAATATTTCAATATATATCAAATGCAAATGCAAAACTAGAAATTATATCGAAATTTAAAGAAAAAATCCACTTTTTGACACTTTTGTATTAAAGGGAGATAATTATAAAATTTCAAAAAAAGCATAAAAAAAAGAGTGTCTCCATGGAGAACACCCCCCGATGGCATTTTGAATAAATGTTAGGGCCCCGATGTTGAGTTTAGGACCTTGATCTACGGCCGGGTCTTGCGCGCGACAGTGTCTTACTGGGGTACACTTTCATCCCAAAAATTTTTAAAATCCTGTAAAGGAAAAAATATGGGACCGGACACGCCCTAATGCACTATATGAAATATGACTTTTAACGTCTAAGTGTAAACCTTGACCTTGGAGCTACGGCCCGGGGTCTTGCGCGCAAACCCGTCGTCTTTTGTGGTTTCCTTCATCCCCAAGTTATTAAAAAATCCTCCATCGATGACAAAGATATGGACCGGACACGAATGCATATCTGAAAAATCCCTTTAACGCCCTAAGTGTGCCCTTTGACCTTTGAGCCGGCCTGGTTTTTTGCGCCAACGGGGTCGTCTTACTGGGGTACCTTTCATCCCAAAGTTATTTGAAAATCCACCCATCGATGACAAAGATTGGACCGGACACGAAAATTGCGGAAGATAACAGACAGACCGACGGGGTTCAAAAATTATGCCTCCCTTCGGGGCTAAAAAAAAAGAAAAATTTTAAAAACAGGGAAGCCAGACCAAAAACGCAGCCCCCCCAAAACCAAACCCCAGCACCAGACAGCACACCACGACACAAACACACGCACGCACACACGCACGCACACGCACACCCAGACAAACAAGACACATAAAATCTATTTTTTTTTAAGAAATCGGGATTTTTTTTCGTTTTTTTGTTGTATGTTTGCTATTTTTACCGTTCTAGTCCTTATAATTAAAAAATTAAAAAGGCCCCTTTTTACTTATGTTTTTTAACCCAAATTGATTTTTTTTCTAAAAATTTTTTTTGTTTACTTTGTTTTCAAACTAAAGCGCGTTTCTGTTTTGGTTATTTGCCTTTAACATGAAATGCTAAAATTCATCTTTTGATCAAATTTTTTTAAATAAAAAGTTTTCCGTTACCTTCCTTTGAAAACGGCGTTAAACACAAAACAATGAACAAAAACCTCAGAAAAAACAGGGAAACCCAAACAAAAACGCCTATTTTTATAAAATGTATTTTTTTTTTACTCATTCTGTTGTCGATATTTTCATTGGCATTTAAAAATTTTGAACTAAAATGGGGTATTTACGCGTTGCTGTTTTTGTTTTGATTTATGCTCCCCTTAAAAAAAGGTTTTTTTTAAAACCCGAAAGCGCTGGGTTTAAAATTAAATTTTTGAATGTTTGAACTATTTTTTTTCTCTCTCTCTCTCCTTCTCTCTCCCTTTTCCTTTCTCTCTCTCTTATTTATATATATATGGACATTAAAACATTTTTTCTTTCTTTTTGTTAGAGAAGTTTTAAAAATGGCTCAAAATGGGAACTGTAATTAAGGTCAAAAACTTTTATTTAAAAATTTGTAAAACAATGCTTTTAGCTTTTCATGTGTACTAAGGCAAATAAACCAAATACAGAATTCGCGCTTTAGTTTGAATAAAAAGTATAACAAAAATATTTTGAGAAAAAAAAAATCATATTTGGGTTAAAAAAATAATAAATGGCCTTTTAATTTTAGAATTAAGAGACATATAGAAAGGTAAAAAATAACCCCAAAACATACAACAAAAACGAACAAAAAATCAGATTTCTTTAAAAAATATAGCATTGTTGGGCTGTGTCTGTGTTTTTTGCGTGTGTGGTTTTTTTGCGTGCGGTGTGTGTGTGTGTTTGTGTGAAAACGGTGAGAGAGTTTTGCCCGATTGTAAATATGAAAGTCAAATCATATTTCGTGAAAGAGTGACTAAGGGTTTTTGTTCAGCAGTCACTTCCATTAACGAATACAAAGAAGAAAATTTTATCACCTTTGAAAAAAATTTTGACTATTTAATTTTCAATATCGCAAATCTCCCGTAATGCTGATTATGATAAGAATACCAATCATTGTTAATCATAGACAACCTTTATCAAGTAATAAATCCCCTTGTCACTATATTCATATACGAAAAAAGGCAAAAAGTTCTTATTCTGAAAACGACTCCTACTTTATGTCTATGTTCTAACAATATCACATCATCATTACACTTTATGTTAAAAAAAAAACATATGGACACAGTAATACACCTTTTCAATATACAAAATATAAATTTCATACTCGTAGATAAAACGAGCATAGTGCTAATCAGTTTAACATCTAACAGAACAATTTAAAATGTGATAGAAAACTCAGCGAGTTGTTTCCATAATAGTAAAAGGAAATCACTTATATAGAAGATAATTTTCACAGTAAAATTGTCTTTTTGTAATTTAAAAAAACGGTTTTTGGTGTACTCTAGTTAAAATTGGTTTACTTTAGTAGTAAAAGGAAATCACTTTAAAAGAATAAAAAAGTCTTCTTTGTAAAATAAAAAGAGGGTTTTGGTGAACTCTGTTAAAAATATGGCTTATTTAAAAAAAAGGGGATC
>NW_026461731.1:0-28272 GCF_021730395.1 Mercenaria mercenaria | reverse complement strand
TATTTTTAGACCTACTGACCTAGTTTTAGCCCGCACATGACCCAGTTTCGAACTCGACCTAGATATCATCAAGATGAACATTCTGACCAACTTTCATGAAGATCCATTGAGAAATATGGCCACTAGAGAGGTCACAAGGTTTTTCTATTTTTAGATCTACTGACTTAGTTTTTGACCCCACATGACCCAGTTTCGAACCTGACCTAGATATCATCAAGGTGAACATTCTGACCAATATTCATGAAGATCTCATGAAAAATATGGCCTCTAGAGAGGTCACAAGGTTTTTCTATTTTTAGATCTACTGACCTAGTTTTTAACCCCACGTGACCCAGTTTCGAACTTCACCTAGATATAATCAAGATGAACATTCTGACCAATTTTCATGAAGATGCATTGAGAAATATGGCCTCTAGAGAGGTCACAAGGTTTTTCTATTTTTAGACCTAATGACCTAGTTTTTGACCCTACGTGACCCAGTTTCGAACTTGACCTAGATATCATCAAGATGAACATTCTGACCAATTTTCATGAAGATCTTGTGAAATATTTGGCCTCTGAGAGGTCACAAGGTTTTTCTATTTTAGACCTAGTGACCTAGTTTTTGACCCCACGTGACCCAGTTTCGAACTTGACCTAGATATCATCAAGGTGAACATTCTGACCAATATTAATGAAGATCTCATGAAAAATATGGCCTCTAGAGAGGTCACAAGGTTTTTCTATTTTTAGATCTACTGACCTAGTTTTTAACCCCACGTGACCCAGTTTCGAACTTGACCTAGATATCATCAAGATGAACATTCTGACCAATTTTCATGAAGATGCATTGAGAAATATGGCCTCTAGAGAGGTCACAAGGTTTTTCTATTTTTAGACCTAATGACCTAGTTTTTGACCCTACGTGACCCAGTTTCGAACTTGACCTAGATATCATCAAGATAAACATTCTGACCAATATTCATGAAGATCTCATGAAAAATATGGCCTCTAGAGAGGTCACAAGGTTTTTCTATTTTTAGATCTACTGACCTAGTTTTTGATCCCACGTGACCCAGTTTCGAACTTGACCTAGATATCATCAAGGTGAACATTCTGACCAATTTTCATGAAGATCTTTTGAAATATATGGCCTCTAGAGAGGTCACAAGGTTTTTCTATTTTTAGACCTACTGACCTAGTTTTTGATGGCACGTGACCCAGTTTCGAACTTGACCTAGATATCATCGAGATGAACATTCTGACCAACTTTCATAAAGATCCCATGAAAAATGTGACCTCTAGAGTGGTCACAAGCAAAAGTTTACGGACGCACGGACGCACTGACGCACGGACGGACGACGGACGACGGACACCGCGCGATCACAAAAGCTCACCTTGTCACTTTGTGACAGGTGAGCTAAAAAATGTTCTTGAATGTGATTCATATGCCTGAAGAGGTGTCAAAATAAGATTTGCTAAAACATCTCAGAACATTTTGCATGAAATGGCAGTAAATGTTGTGTTCTTTAACATAGGTAAATATTATTTGAGCCGCGCCATAAGAAAATCAACATAGTGGGTTTGCGATCAGCATGGATCCAGACCAGCCTGCGCATCCGTGCAGTCTGGTCAGGATCCATGCTGTTCGCTAACAGGTTCTCTAATTGCAATAGGCTTTGAAAGCGAACAGCATGGATCCTGACCAGACTGCGCAGATGCGCAGGCTGGTCTGGATCCATGCTGGTCGCAAACTCACTATGTTGATTTTCTCATGGCACGGCTCATTTTATCAGAGAAAAAAAAAAAACATACCTGAAATATGGAAACAATCGTTATCACATCAATATGTCTGAAAGAGAAAACAAAAAGAAAATTACAAAACTTCTGTCATACTCACCAAATGTTACCCAGCTGAATTTCTAAAATGGATTGGTCCATGATCAATCTGCACTGGTCGCAAAGGCAGAGCAGGCTAAAGGCTAAGAAAAACAAGCATGCTTTTGTAAGCAAAGTCACTTCAATGCTAGTCCCAGAGTACACTCTGTCATTTGTTGGGACCCAGGTTTTGCCGAAGATGTTTGTCTGTGTCATATCAAAGATGTAAAAATAGTACCAGTAGCTTCCTCGCTTGGTGCTCAACATTAAGAGGATAGTGCTAGGACTGGTCAGCCCGGTGTCAGTATAATGTGACTGGGTGGGGTATCATGTCACGTGTCTACAGCAAGGTATTTTAGTGAGTCAGCACTATCAAGCAGGAAAGTGTGCTCACTGCTGCAAGTAGACATCGTTGTTGATATGACAGAACAAGAGCTGTCCGTAAGACAGCGAGCTCGACTTTTCTCAGTGCTTGACTCTGAATTAGAGCTTTGCCAGTAAAAAAAATTCTAAGTTAAAAAGGGACATAACTCTGTCAAAACTAGAGATGCTTTTGAGAAAAGCGCATGTCTCCAACAACTGCAACATTGAAAAATGTCTAGTTTCTCTCGATGGCTTTGATGAATGGACCCCATTGAAAAATGTCTAGTTTCTCTCGATGGCTTTGATGATGGATCCAATCAGTAATTCAAAGGCCATAATTCAAAAGTGCCTGGGCAGATTTGGCTAGTTATCGAACTTGGCTGAGGTCTCATGGTCAAACACATTTTGTTTAAGTTTGGTGAAGATCAGATGAGAAATGTTCGACTTAGAGTGCATACAAGCTTTGTGACAGACACACACTTACACACACACACACACACACACAGACTTGGGTAAATCAATATGTCTCCCACACCACTGTGTAGTGGGAGACATAATTCAAATCAGAGTTATGGGAATTGTGTCTCCTGGTGTAGACTTTGATATAAATAACTAGTTTCAAGTCAAAAGCTTTAACAGTAACAGAGATATTTGACTTTTAACAAAAAATTCTAAGTTAAAACAAGAGCTGTCACAGGAGACAGCGTGCTCGACTATTTCGATGCTGGATAGTGAAACCGGGCACATCTGAGGAAACTAGAGCTGTCACTGGAGAGCTTAATGACTCCAATTGTGGATGAAGATATTGCACAACAGCCTGAGTCTATGTCAAAAATATCAACTTAAAGTAATAAGAGAGGTAAAGATAAAATGTATCTAAACACTATATAAGTATATCCTAAGCAAAAAGGGGCATAATTCATTAAATATTGGTGCCAGAGTTGTGCAGCTTGTGTCATATAGTGTGGGTGATGATGTTGAACAACTATTTTAAGTTTGAATCAAATCCATTCAGTAATAACAGAGACAGAGTGAAAGTGCATCAAAACTTTAACCTAAAATTCTAAGTAAAAAGGGGGAATAATTAATAAACAAGAGGACCATGATGGTCCTGAATCGCCCACCTATCCCCACATGACCCAGTGTTGAACTGAGTATGACGTCGTTATTTCTATTATTTGACAAAGTGACCTAGTTTTTGAGTACATAAGACCTAAATATCATGAAGATAAAAAATTCTGACCAATTTTCATGAAGATCCATTGAAAAATATGACCTCTGGAGAGGTCACAAGGTTTTTCTATTATTTGACCTAATGACCTAGCTTTTTGAAGGCACGTGACCACTTTTGAAACTGACCTAGATATCATCAAGGTGAACATTCTCACCAATTTTCATGAAGATCTCATGAAAAATATGGCCTCTAGAGAGGTTACAAGGTTTTTCTATTTTCTGACCTACAGACCTAGTTTTTCAACGCACATGACCCAGTTTCCAACCTGCCCTAGATATCATCAAGCTGAACACTCTCACCAATTTTCATGAAGGTCCATTGAGAAATATGGCCTCTAGAGAGGTCACAAGGTTTTTCTATTTTTAGATCTACTGACCTAGTTATTGACTGCACGTGACCCAGTTTCGAACTTGACCTAGATATCATCAAGCTGAACATTCTGATCAATTTTCATGAAGATCTCTTGAAAAATATGGCCTCTAGAGAGGTCACAAGGTTTTTCTATTTTTAGACCTACTGACCTAGTTTTTGACCGCATGTGACCCAGTTTCGAAACTTGACCTAGATATCATCAAGATGAACATTCTGACCAAATTTCATAAAGATCCCATGAAAAATGTGACCTCTAGAGTGGTCACAAGCAAAAGTTTACACACGGACGCACGCACGCACGACGAACGCCACGCAATCACAAAAGCTCACCTTGTCACTTTGTGACAGGTGAGCTAAAAATTGGTGCCAGAGTTATGCACCTTGCGTCATATGGTTTGGGTGATGATGTTGAACAACTATTTTAAGTTTGAATCAAATCCATTCAGTAATAACAGAGGTTTTTTGTTTGTTTGTTTTGGGTTTAACGCCGTTTTTCAACAGTATTTCAGTCATGTAACGGCGGGCAGTTAACCTAACCAGTGTTCCTGGATTCTGTACCAGTACAAACCAGTAATAACAGAGACAGAGTGAAAGTGCATAAAACTTTAACCTAAAATTCTTAGTAAAAAGGGGCAATAATTCATGAAAAATTGGTCCTAGAGTTATGCACCTTGCATCATATGATAAAGGTAATGATGTTGAACAATTGTTTAAGTTTGAATCAGATCCATTCAGTAATATCAGAGATAGAGTGAAAGTGCATAAAACTTAAACCTGAAATTCTAAGTAAAAAGGGGAATAATTCATGAAAAATTGTGCCAGAGTTATGCATCTTGTGTCATATGGTGTGGGTGATGATGCTGAACAACTATTTTAAGTTTGAATCAAATCCATTCAGTAATAACAGAGGTAGAGTGAAAGTGCCCCAAAACTTTAACCTGAAATTCTAAGTAAAAAGGGGGAATAATTCATAAAAAATGGTGCCAGAGTTAAGCATCTTGTGTCATATGATGTGGGTGATGATGCTGAACAACTATTTTAAGTCTGAATCAAATCCATTCAGTAATAACAGAGGTTTTTTGTTTGTTTGTTTTGGGTTTAACGCCGTTTTTCAACAGTATTTCAGTCATGTAACGGCGGGCAGTTAACCTAACCAGTGTTCCTGGATTCTGTACCAGTACAAACCTGTTCTCCGCAAGTAACTGCCAACTTCCCCACATGAATCAGAGGTGGAGGACTAATGATTTCAGACACAATGTCGTTTATCAAATAGTCACGGAGAACATACGCCCCGCCCGAGGATGGAACTCACGACCCCGCGATCCGTAGACCGACGCTCTACCTACTGAGCTAAGCGGGCGGGCAATAACAGAGGTAGAGTGAAAGTGCATCAAAACTTTAACCTTAAATTCTAAGTAAAAAGGGGGAATAATTCATGAACAAGAGCACCGCCTTGCGGGTGCTGATGCTCATCTGATTTTTTTTGTGTAATAGAAATATTGTCCTACCCATGATTTTCTAAGTCTAAAAAGGGCCATCATTCTTGCAAAAAGCAGGTTAGAGTTATGTTTCTTGATGTTCAGTGTCCACTTATGATGGTGAAAAACTGTTGCAAGTTTTAAAGCAATAGCTTTGATAGTTTATGAGAAAAGTTGACTTAAACATAATACTCAACCAAGAAAATTATTTTCTAAGTCCAAAAAGGGCAATAATTATTGCAAAAAGCAGGATGGAGTTATGTTGCTTGCTGTACAGGGTCAGCTTATGATGGTCAACAAGTGTTGCAAGTTTCAAAGCAATAGCTTTGATAGTTTAAGAGAAAAAGTTGACCTAAACATAAAACTTAACCAAGAAATCTGATATTTTCTAAGTCCAAAAGGGGCCATAAATCTTGCAAAAAGCAGGATGGAGTTATGTTTCTTGCTGTACAGGGTCAACTCATGATGGTGAACAAGTGTTGCAAGTTTCAAAGCAATAGCTTTGATAGTTTAAGAGAAAAAGTTGACCTAAACATAAAACTTAACCAAGAAATCTGATATTTTCTAAGTCCAAAAGGGGCAATAAATCTTGCAAAAAGCAAGATGGAGTTATGTTTCTTGATGTACAGGGTCTGCTTATGATGGTGAACAAGTGTTGCAAGTTTCAAAGCAATAGCTTTGATAGTTTAGGAGAAAAGTTGACCTAAACATAAAACTTAACCAAAAAATCTGATATTTTCTAAGTACAAAATGGGCCATAAATCTTGCAAAAAGCAAGATGGAGTTATGTTTCTTGCTATACAGGGTCAGCTTATGATGGTGAACAAGTATTCCAAGTTTCAAAGCAATAGCTTTGATAGTTTAGGAGAAAAGGTGACCTAAACATAAAACTTAACCAGGCAACGCCGATGCCGACGCCGACAACCGCTCAAGTGATGACAATAACTCATCATTTTTTTTCAAAAAATCAGATGAGCTAAAAAATGGAGCCAGAGTTATGCACCTTGTGTCATACGATGTGGGTGATGACGTTGAACAACTATTTTAAGTTTGAAATCAAATCCATTCAGTAATAACAGAGATAGAGTGAAAGTGCATCAAAATTTTAACCTGAAAATCTAAGTGAAAAGGGGGGATAATTCATGAAATATTGGTGCCAGAGTTATGGCCCTTATGTCAGATGATGTGGATGATGATGAGGAATAAGTATTTCAAGTTTGAATCAAATCCATCAAGTAATTACAGAGATATGTTGAAAAAAGAGAAAGTGCACCAAAACTTTAACCAAGGTGGGGACGCGGAAAGACGCCGACGCCGGGGCGAGTAGGATAGCTCTCCTTATACTTCGTATAGTCGAGCTAAAAATGGCATAACTCTGTCAAAATTCAAATCAGAGTTATGGATATTGTTTCTCCTGGTGTAGACTTTGATGGTAAATAAGTAATTTAAGTTTCAAGTCAAAAGCTTTAATAGTAACAGAGATATTTGACTTTATCAAAAACTTTAACCAAAAATTCTAAGTTAAAAAGGGGCATAATTCTGTCAAAGTTCAAATCAGAGTTATGGGAATTGTGTCTCTTGGTGCAGACTTTGATTGTATACAATATTTTGAGTTTCAAGTCAAAAGCTTTAATAGTAACAGAGATATTTGACTTTATCAAAAACTTTAACCAAAAATTCTAAGTTAAAAAGAGGCATAATTCTGTCAAAATTCAAATCAGAGTTATGGGGATTGTTTCTCCTGGTGTAGACTTTGATAGTAAATAACTATTTTAAGTTTCAAGTCAATAGCTTTGATAGTAAGAGAGATATTTGACTATATCTAAAACTTTATCCAACGGCATCACCGACGCCGGGGCGAGTGCAACAGCTCTTCTTTTTCTTCGAAAAGTTGAGCTAAAAATAGTTGAAAAAGATGTTAAACCCGAACACACACACACACACACACCACTTGTATTTATCTAAATTTATTGGCAAAGTGTTTAATATGTTGTTTATGTATATCAAATGAATCAGTTTCAGGTTTCTGGCTACAGCAATCATTAAAAAAATCCAGGATAAAACTTACAAAAGATTCTGAAGACAGGCTTTGACTAGGTTTATTTCTATGTCAGCTTCAGCTGCTATTTTGGCTACATGATTGTACCCGTCTATATAATGCAGAACCTGGAACAAAAATGACAGTAATTTCATCATTAAGACATATACATGTACTGTACAACCTGGAAAAAACTGTTTTATCCTCTTACTACATACTTTAGAACCTGGAAAATAATGACAGTGTTTTCATCATTAAGACATAATACTGTACAACCTGGAAAGAACTGTTTTATCCTCTTACCATGTACTTCAGAACCTGGAAAAAAACGAGAGTGTTTTCATCATTAAGACATTTACTGTACAACCTGGAAAGAACTGTACTATAGCACATGAAAAACAAGAGCTCCGCCAAGCAGGGCAATGTATGCCCGAAGGCTTACATCAGAGGATGGGAGCAAACTTTAAAGAACTTGACTGTTGAAGCCCTAAGGTCAAGAACAACAATGGGAAGAAATTCAAAAAAAAGGTCCACAGAAAAATCCTTACCAGGTACAGGTATGTCAAAATACACCTAAAAATTGGAGGTACCATCCATGTTGTACCACAGAAAAGTGGTCTCGGCTTTTCCTATACACCAAATAATAAAAAAGTTTCAAAATAAGCTGTTTATAGTAACATACAAGAAGTAATTCAGAAATTTTTATTGTAAGTGAACAAAAAAGGGATCTGCCAAATAAAAACAAGAACACTGCAATGTAGAGCAATATACACAAAGCAAAGTCATATATGACTTTTGACCCATAAGTGTGACCTTGACCTTCAAGCGAGTCATCCAAACCATGTGCAGAGCACATGGTCTTGGTGTGGTGAACATTTGTGCCAAGTTTCATTGAAATCCTTCAAGCAGTTAAAAGAGTTACAGAGCGGACACGAAACAATCTGATATGACCTTTGACCCCAAAGTGTGACCTTGACCTTGAAGTGAGACATCCATAACATGCGCTCTACACGTTGTCTCAATTTGGTGAACATTTGTGTCAAGTTTCTTTGAAATCCTTCAAAGGGTTCAAGAGTTAAAGAGCAGATACGAAATTGCTAATGGATGGACAGACACCAGCGTCATAACATGATACGTCCCTTCGGGCATATGAAAACATCATTTTTCATGAATCATCCTGTAGTTAAATACTATACACATTGTTTTTGAAATAATGCATGCCTCTCCATGCATTTAATTTTTATCAAAGTGCCAGAACTCTGTTAAAACTAGATGCCCACGGGCAACATTAACTCACAGTAATGGTTAGATACACTTTATTTTGATTTCAGATTAGTGTTTGTTACTTTATTTCATGCAACTGTAAAAAATTTGCAGAAATTCTGTGAGACAGACTTTCTGTAGTCGCTTACGCAAATAGAAAACTTCCAATTATGCCCCTTTTTTCAAGAAAAATTCAGTATGTTTACTTCTTGAAACACAGCAAAAAAAATGTTTAATACATTGGTTTAAAACTTCGCATAATTACTGAAAATGTAATAACAAAAAATAATGTGAAATTGAAAAAGATATCCGTTTGCTAGATTTTGAGTTAACTGCCCTTGAAAATGACCTAAGAGAGCAAAAAACTCGCATTCAGGGGAAGATAACTCAAAAAGTAGCTTCGGGACCCCCAATTTTTTTTTTTGCATAAATTTGTTTCTAATATGATGCTCTATGATCATGCAAAGTTTAAGAAAATTCTCTCCGCTAGTTAAAATTTTTCCTTCTTTGCTTTTGAACGTTTATTTTATAGATGAAAAGAGCGCTATAAAAATCTGGTAAATAATAATATAAAAAACCCACACAACTGTCCTATTTCCCCTTAACCTTTAGCCTGCTAAATTTCTAAAACAGACTGATCCAACTTTCAATTTGGGGAATACCATTTATGATTCAAAGTGGTGTTCATGGAAAATTTACTGTCTCAATAGCAAACAGTGCAGACCATGATCAGCCTGCATAGACGTTGGCAAGTTTGCAAAATATATCGGCTTTATCATGCTGTATTTACTGAATGGTTTGTATTCATTTTTGTTAAAGAAAGGCATTCTTGCTTTGGTAATATGTTTATAGAATAGACAGAATAATAAACAGACACCAACAGAACAATACAAACTGCTGGAAGATCAGCAGCCTCGACTTTACCAACAGAGAAGTGAAAATGACAGAAAACAATGAAACACAATAATTATTGATCTTTGCGTGTTTTTGTGCACAAACTGTGGAGTGGGGTGTGGTGCAATAAAATTGTAGCAGAGCGACCTAGTACAGTAAAAAACAAAATTTTGGGATGGAGAGGGGTGAGTGATGGGTGGAGTATACGTTGGAATCTAAGAAACCAAGTATAAAAAGTGTGCAAAAAATGTAATTATTTGGTGGGTGGGGTGCAGGGAGGGTGTCATTTGTGGGGAATCTGGCTACAAAGGTCAAATATTGTTTGATTAATATATTACAAACCTGCTGTGTGGTAAGATCCCATTTTGTGTTTGACACCCTTGGTTTGTCATGTATAAATACTGGGACATCATGATCTTGCACTGGTTTAGGATCTTCTATCGTAGGAGATAGCTTCAAGTTGATTGTACAGAATTCATCTGAAATAATGACAGCATCATCAGATCATCTAATGGAAACTTTACTTCCTTAAGCATTGATTCAACTTCTCTTTGACTTATGACACATTATAGTTTTCAATGAGACTAAGTAAATATGTTAACCCTGCTAAATTTCTAAAATGGACTGGTCCATCATTCAATTTGAGCAGTACAACTTCTTTTTCAAAGGGGTGTTCACTGAAAATTTACTCACTGAATAGCAAACAGTGAAACCATGATCAGCCTGCACATAAGTGCAGTCTGATCTTGGTCTGCATTGGTCACAACGGCAAAACCGCAAAATCACTTGTAGCCAGCAAGCTAAAGGTTAAACTCTATTATATCCAGTATGCAAATTGAGAAAATACGTACAGTGTAACCTCTGCAGAGCAACACCCTTTGGAAGAAGCAGATATTGATCTCGGTTGAGAGGGTGTTGCTCTATAGAGGTTAAATTGATAGTAAATTCCAGTTATGGGATATTTTGATGATGCTGTTGTGGAGAGGTTTTTGCTGTAGAGGCCCCTCTGGAGAGGTTGTATTGTATAGATAAAAATTCTAAGTTTGAACAAGACAGTCTGAAAGACAGCTATATCCCCCACCAGAATTATGGATAATGAAAGGCTTGATGGTATTGGGTGGAAGCACTGACTTTGTTAAATATATTTTATAGTCTATGTATGAGGAAATCAATGAATTTGAAAATACTTCAAGGGGTTTAGGAGATACAAAGCAAACACAAAATTGTGACCTTGACCAACATTGCTGACTCATGCGTTCTGCATATCGTCTTGATGAGGTGATCATTTGACCCAAGTTTCATGAAAATCCTTCAAGGGGTTTAGGAGATACAGAGTGGACACAAAATGTTACAGACTGACAGAAGGAAAGAAGATGGAAGGACAGATGGAGACCATTCCTATAACCCCTCACTCCCTCAGGGGATTAACAACTACTGGATAATGTTTAACACCTTGTTGTATTAACAAAGCAGCAGATAACAGATACTAGTGGGCAATATAAACAAGAGGGTAATGATGGCCCTATATTGCTCACCTGAGAATCATTGCTCTTAACGATAAGATCAAGTTTTGATATAGATCACATAGGCATACACATTAAATATCATCAGGATAAATATTTTCTTGTAACAGTCCCTTTTGAACTATGGGTCAAGTTCTAGCCAGGGCTAATCTCTATATCAAGTTTGAGGGTCCTAGGCTCAAATGCTGCATTTTTGTACAAGCATGACTATTCCTTACCCTGGAAGACTTAAATAACATTTAAAACCAACCTCATTAGAAGCTGTTAATGTATATTCATTTACATAAAAAATAAAGGGAGGTAATTTGCCATAAACTCAGTTAATGTGTATCTAAACTGATTGTACAAGTCCATGTGCTGGCATAAATGAAATTTCATTAGTTACAGAGATATACCCATTTTAATTTGAAACAAAGGGAGGTAATTTGAAATAAAATCAGTCCATAGTTATCTACCCAGATTGTCTCAGTCCAACTAATGACAATAATGAAATTTCAAATGAGTCCTATAAATAATTAATTATTGAGATAAATCCATTTTTAATAAAATCAGCGGAGGTAATCATGCATTGGTATATGCATGTAGAAGATACAGAGTACAAGCCTTTACAACAATATATTAGAAAAGTAAGTAAAAGTAGAAATTTCTTACCAAGGAAAACATAAAGAACATTTCAAACCAATCTCTTTAGAAGCTGCTAGGTAAACTCATTTACATAAAAATAAAGGGAGGTCATTTGTCATAAATTCAGTCAATATATATCTTCACTGATTGTCCAAGTCCATCTGATGGCATAAATGAAATTTCAGATCAGTATCTTCATTAATTACGGAGATATACCCATTTTAATTTGAAATAAAGGGAGGTAATTTAATATAAATCAGTCCATAGTAATCTACCCTGATTGTATCAGTCCAACTTACGACAATAATGAAATTTCAAATGAGTCCTATAAGTACTTACTAATATAAATCCATTTTGATTAAAATCAGGGGAGGTAATCAGATATAAAACTAGAGATGCTTTTGAGAAAAGCGCATGCCTCCCACAACTGCCTAATCATCTAAATAGTAAGTCAGTCTGCGCTTTCTTGGACCCAAAATGTACCCTAAACTACTTGTGCATGCGCTTTCTTGCACCCAAAACATACCCTAAACTACTAATAAAAGTAGTATAGGGTATGGTTTGGGTGCACGAAAGCGCATGCACTCTGAGGATTTTTCGGTAATTAAAGGGCTTTGTGACAGACAAACACACAGA
Organism: Mercenaria mercenaria; assembly: GCF_021730395.1. Lineage (NCBI taxonomy): Eukaryota > Metazoa > Mollusca > Bivalvia > Venerida > Veneridae > Mercenaria > Mercenaria mercenaria. Next base: position 15,990 of record NW_026461731.1, on the reverse strand, counting down.
CAGACACACAGACAGGAGTAAATCAATATGTCTCCCACACCACTGTGTGGTGGGAGACATAATAACTCCAAAACCTATGACTGAATCTGACAGATTCATCATGGAATCCAAGATTTATTGTTGTTGAAGATATTTTGTAAGTTTGTATCAAATCAAACCATATAAAATTATGAAGTCTCTATATGGCTGCAAAAGCCAAAATAGCAAATTTTGGGCCTTTAACTCCCTGGGGCCGAAATGCGACTATAGGCGTTATATTTTCTACCCATGTAGCGTCGATATGCGGCTATACGCGCGTTATCAGGACTCCCCAGGACGGCCATTGACGAGTATAGTCGCGGCACCGAGATCATGATGATTGCGATAAGTACTTGTTAATTTTTGATAATCTTAACAAAAGCAAAATTACTTTGCATACTGGCTATTATTTCTTTGATGTAATAATTACTAGTTGTGCTAATAATTAGTTCCATTGTTAAAATAAATGTCTGTAATTATGCGGTAATGTAAATGAAATAAAAAGACGATCTCCGCTGTGTTTTGTTCATACTGTATTTCAAAATAGTAAAATAATATCATCGGCCAGAGATCTTTCTTAAAGAGAATTCCTATAGTTTTTTTCCTTTCATAGAATTCTTTTAAATTCACATATATGATAGGAAAAGTTGTGCTGAAAACAATGAACAAATAAAAACAATAGGTCACCAGGCTTGTTTTTGTGAAGAATTGTTTTGAACACACCCACTGTTGCTGAAACTGTCAGCGATTTTTCAACATTTTCATAATTTTCTGCTTTTTTATAAATACCAACCAAAATATACATCAAGACAGCACAATAAGTTTTTTTTCTTTTTACAGATTTTATTATATATTTATTTGATATCATAGTCATATTTGTAATACTCTATTCTTTTAATAACTGGTACAAATGAAACAAAATCTTGTTTCATATTCACTTTTGTGAACTTTTTTCAATGAAAAATACCCATAGTGAAGAATCAATTTTTTAAATTCTGAAAAAACTCTTTCATAGATTTTTTCCCTATTTTTCTTGTGTATAGATAATTGTATTGCGAGCATAAAAATGGCTAAAAATGTATGGGTCACCAGGCTAAATTTTATGTTAACACCGCTAGAATACAACACCTGTGCGGACGGAAAATGGCGCAAACCTGGCCAAATTGATTACATGTATGTGTGCTATAAGTTAAAAAAATTGTTTTTAAAATTCTTAATTCTTTCTAAAATTGGATACTAAATAATCTGAAAGATGATATTGTCTTATCCGTACTAAGTCAATTATCTTACATTATATGAGCAACACTGTCCTTGTACTAAAATGCGATGTGAAAAACACAACCACAAAAATAGCAAGATACCTGTCAGGCATGATACTTGTCAATACAACATAAACCAGTATAAACAATTGATTCCTTAAAAAACGTATCAAAAATGTTATTTAATTCAAGATTCCTCATATTCAAGATTGTCTGTAACATGTTTCAACAAATATTGACTTCAGTTCAGTTTTCAATAGACAGTGTCGGCTGCGCAGAAAGATGCGCATAAAAATTATAGGAATTCCCTTTAAAATGAAGAAAATATTTATTTATTATCATGCTGATTCTGAAATATCAGTTCCGTCGGATGATGATTCCGACGATGCGATTCCATTATCAGACAAATGAATGGTCAGAAAATGTTAAGTTTTAGAAGGCTGAAATTGGTACACTTAAACACATACGACACAAATGGATAAAAAATAACACAACAAAGCATGTTTCATAAAATACAAAAAAATATATGTAAATAAACGCATGTTTGTAAATTTAATAATTATTCTTGTATCATAGCTCGGTGTTTTTTCTTAACAAATTTGGTGCAGGTAATTCGTATTACACTGAGTACAGGGTGCGGTAACTAAAAGTGTGCAGGTATTTAATACCCGCACGCTAGTTACCGCACTGTTGGATAGGGAGGTATGCCAGCATGTCTGGAACAGTAGACAACGAAGTGTACTTTATTGATTTTCTGCTCTAGCATTGGTTTATTTTACCTGGGCTTTACACATTTGTAAAGCACGGATTTTAAGTACTCACTGAACTGTTGAATATGGCAATGTGGAACGCCTACAACTACCATATATGGATGGCTATGATACAAAACAGAAAGAACTTTAAAACTCTCGGGTAAACGATTTATACTCGGGGGCTACACCCCCTCGTACAAAGTGTTCACCCTCGAGTTTCAATGCTCTTTCTATTACAAAGATGGATGTAAATATTAGAACTAAACTGTCTCAGCGCGTGACACACAACATTTGTGTACATGTTTAGAAATAGATTATACATCAAAATAAACCATTGATATTCACACAAAAACGGGTGTAAATTTCGAGTAATGCTGATGTAAATATTCAGTGTTAATGATGCATTTCTATTTATTGGAATTTAATGTTCAAATATCTATTAAACGCAGTAGGTGTGTTAAAATTGTGAATATCTCGAAGTGAAAATTTTGTTCTATTTGGATATAAACTACGGACGAAATTGGATATAAAAATATTGGTCAAACTTCGAATATTTTGTAAGTATATTTTAATTCACACCCAAGTTAATAATGTTTCCCTGCATGGTTTCAACTGACTGTATGCGAATGTGATTAAGATAATGTTCTTCGACGTCAGGTGGTAATTCTTATCCCGCCGCAGCAGGTATGTTACGTTATCGGCCTCAGGGAGTTAAGGGGCCATAACTCTGTGGGATCTGGTCAGTTTTTTAAAAGAACCGAGATATTATGCCAATACAAGTTGTGTGCAAGTCTGATTAAAGTTGATAGCAAAATGTTGTCTCAATCATGTTCACAAGCAAAAACTAGAAATTGCTTTTGTAAAAAAGCGCATGTCTCCCCAATGCAAAGTCCTATAGGCAAGAAGTCAATAGGGGTCAGGAGCAAAAGTCAAAGAGACACTGATGGTTGGCTGCAATAGGGATCACCTACTTGGCACGTCCAGTCATCCTGCTAGGTTTCAACACTCTTGGCCTAGTGGTTCTAAAGTCACTGTTCTGGCTCCTGTGACCTTGACCTTTGATCAAGTGACCCCAAAACAAATAGGGGTCATCTACTCTGCATGTCCAATCATCCTATTAAGTTTCAACATTCTAGGTCAAGTGGTTCTCAAGTTATTTTCCAGAAATGATTTTACATGACCAGGCCCCTGTGACCTTGACCTTTAATAGACTGACCCAAAAATCAGTAGGGGTCATCTACTCTGCATGTTCAATCATCCTATGAAGTTTCAACATTCTGGGTCAAATGGTTCTCAAGTTATTGATCGGAAATTGTTTTCCATGTTCAGGCTCCTGTGACCTTGACCTTTAACAGAGTGACCCCAAAATCGATAGGGGTCATCTACTCTGCATGTCCAATCATGCTATGAAGTTTCAACATTCTGGATCAAGTGGTTCTCAAGTTATTGATTGGAAATAGTTATCCATGTCCAGGCCCCTGTGACCTTGACCTTTAACGGAGTGACCCCAAAATCAATAGGAGTCATTTACTCTGCATGAACAATCATCCTATGAAGTTTCAAAATTCTGGATCAAGAGGTTCTCAAGTTTATTGATTGTTATTGATCGGAAACAGTTTTACATGTTCAGGCCCCTGTGACCTTGACCTTTAACGGAGTGACCCCAAAAACAATAGGGGTCATTTACTCAGCATGAACAATCATCCTATGAAGTTTCAACATTCTGGGTTGAGAGGTTCTCAAGTTACTGATCGGAAAGGGTTTTCCATGTTCAGGCCCCTGTGACCTTGATCTTTAACGAACTGACCCCAAAATCAATAGGGGTCATCTACTCTGCATGACCAATCATCTTATGAAGTTTCAACATTCTGGGTCAAGTGGTTCTCAAGTTATTGACCGGAAATGGTTTTCAATGTTCAGGCTTCTGTGGCCTTGACCTTTAACAGAGTGACCCCAAAATCAATAGGGGCCATCTACTTTGCATGTACATTCATCCTATGAGGCTTCAACATTCTGGGTCAAGTGGTACTCAAGTTATTGATTGGAAATGGTTTTCAATGTTCAGGCCCCTGTGACCTTGACCTTTGACGGAGTTACCCCAAAAACAATAGGGGTCATCTACTATAAATGACCAATCAACCTATGAAGTTTCAAAATTCTGGGTCAAGTGGTTCTCTAGTTATTGATCTGAAATGGTTTTCAATGTTCAGGCCCCTGTGACCTTGACCTTTGACGGAGTGACCCCAAAAACAATAGGGGTCGTCTATTATACATGATCAATCATCCTATGAAGTTTCAACATTCTGGGTCAAGTGGTTCTCTAGTTATTGATCGGAAATGGTTTTCAATGTTCAGGCCCCTGTGACCTTGACCTTTGACGGAGTGACCCCAAAAACAATAGGGGTCGTCTACTATATATGATCAATCATCCTATGAAGTTTCAACATTCTGGGTCAAGTGGTTCTCTAGTTATTGCTCTGAAATGGTTTTCAATGTTCAGGCCCCTGTGACCTTGACCTTTGATGGAGTGACCCCAAAAACAATAGGGGTCGTCTACTTTAGCAGCCCTACAACCGTATGAAGTCTGAAGGTTCTAGATCAAATGGTTCTCCAGTTATTGATCGGAAATGAAGTCTGACAGACGGACGGACGGACAGGGCAAAAACAATATGGGGGAGAGACATAAAATAGCAAATTTTGGCCCTTTAAGGGGCCATTACTCTATAACCTATGATGGGATCTGGCCAGATTTTGAAAGGAAGCCAGATATTAAGCCAGTACAAGTTGTGTGCAAGTTTGATTGAAGCTGATTGCAAAATGATGTATTTATCATGTTCACAAGCCAAAAATAGCAAATTTTGGCCCTTTAAGGGGCCTTAACTCTTGAACCAATGATCGAATCTGGCCAGTTTTCAAAAGGAACCGAGATATTATGCCAATACAAGTTGTGTGCAAGTTTTATTAAAGTTGGTTGCAAAATGTGGTGTCTATCATGTTCACAAGCCAAAAATGGCAAATTTTGGTCCTTAAGGGGCCATAACTCTGGAACCCATGATGGGATCTGGCCACTTTTCGAAAGGAACCGAGAAATTATGCCAATACAACTTGTGCGCAAGTTTGATAAAGGTTGATTGCAAAATGTGGTCTATCGTGTTCACAAGCCAAAAATAGTAAATTTTGGCCTTTTAAGGGGCCATAACTCTGGAACCCATGATGGGATCTGACCAGTTTTATAAAGGAACCGAGATATTATGCCAATACAAGCTGTGTGCAAGTTTGATTAAAATTGATTGCAAACTGTGGTCTCTATCGTTTTCACAAGAAATTGTGAACGGACGACGCACGGAAGACGCACGGACTGACGGACGCAGGGCGATCACAAAAGGTCACCTTGTCATTACTTGACAGGTGAGCTAAACAAACAAGTATGCCATCGGCAGAATGTCGAGCCTGCCAACTGTCAAGTGTGACCTTGACCATTGACCTAGGGACCTGGTTCTTGTGCAGGACACTCATAATGTTGGACATTCATGCCAAGTTACATCAAAATCTCACCATGCATGAAGCAGAAACTTCAATTTGACCTTCGACCTCCAACTGTGACCTTCACCCAGGGCTCCAGATAAGCATCATTTTAAACAAAATTATTTTCATCAAAAACAAAATAAATTCCAAAAGCTGTCATTCAAAAACGAATTGATTTTCAATTTCAATCATTTCAAAAATGCTTAAAATCGCCGAAAAAGACACCAGAAACAATCTTACGATCGTTATGTTTACACTGATACATTTTTCATGGTGTTAAATTACAAATACACCGCTAATGCAAGGCAGCAATAAAATCCAAACACCAAGCCGCTATAAGCATGCTAGAGTGATCTCCACTCCTAGGAAATTGTGAATATGGCGTCCGCAGTAAGAAAGCGAGATCGAGCAAACAAGAGGGTCATGATGACCCTGAATCACTCACCTGAGTAATATGAGCCACATTTTAAATATCTAACAGATTCTAAAAATATTAGAAAGTATGTCAGTAGGTCACATTCATGGGTCACTGAAAGTCAGTTTTAAGATTGGTATGCAAAACTGTACATGTCAACCAAATTTCAAGGCTGTATCTTAAAAAAATCTTAAAAAACAAGAAAGTAGGTCAGTAGGTAATGGTCACAGTAAGGTGACCTGTAATCACTTTGGTACATCAGGTAAATATAAACAAACAGTCTAGGAAATATGATCTGATAATTTTTTAATTATTTAATTAGAGGTCCACTAGGCAATCCTACATACCAGAAATCAAAGGCCTAGGCCTTGAACTTTCAGACAAGAAGACTTTTTCCCCCCCTATATATGTCTATATAAAACTTGGGACCCCCGGGGCAGGGCCTCTTTTCATCCCAGGGGCACAATTTGAACAATCTTCATAGAGGACGACAAGGCAATGCTACATACAAAATATCAAAGGCCTAGGTCTAGTAGGTTCAGACAAGAAGATTTTTAAAGTTTTTTCCTATATAAGTCTATGTAAAACTTGGGACCCCTCTTTTCACCCCAGGGGCGCAGCTTGAACAATCTTTATAGAGGACCATTAGATGATATCAAATGCCAAATATCAAGGCTCTACGCCTTGCAGTTTTGGACAAGAAGATTTTTTTAAGTTTTTTCTTTCTGTTGCCATGGCAACCAGAGTTCTGCATGGAATGAAATTCTCTGAACAATTTTGAAAGGGGACCACCCAAGGATCATTCCTGTGAAGTTTGGTGTAATTCTGCCCAGTGGTTTTCAAGAAGATTTTTTTTAGAAAATGTTGACAGACGCACAACGGAAAACGGACGACGGACATTGAGCAGTCACAAAAGCTCACCATGAGCCTTTGGCTCAGCTGAGCTAAAAATGGTGTTTTCAAGGGCAGATAACTCTTTTTTTAAAAGCTGTGACCGACGATTTTTATTGCATATTTTTGTTTCTTAGATGATTGCCCTTCAATATGCAAAGTTTGAAGAAATTCTATCATTTGGAAAAATTTTGCTTTAAGGATTCAACAAGGTTATCTTCCTGAATTAAGATAGGAAAAATAAATTAACATAAAGTTCTCCCCCTCTGCAACTTTGCAGAATTTAATACTAAATTGGTGAAATGGGCTTACTGATGAAAAGTCCACAACTGCCTGTCTGGTTCAGTTTGGTGAGAATTTCTTGCAGAATATTTGGAATTGTTTCCTTCTTCTCTGCCACTGAAAGGAAGCCGCTCTCCAACTGAAAATATCAACTGATTTGGTTAAATCTTTCTAAAACATAACATAGAAATACAATATATGAGCCGCACCATAAAAAAAACAACATAGTGCATTTGCGACCAGCATGGATCCAGACCAGCCTGCGCATCCCACAGTCTGGTCAGGATCCATGCTGTTTGCAAACAGTTTCTCTGATTGCAATAGGCTTTGAAAGTGAACAGAATGGATCCTGACCAGACTGCGCAGATGCACAGGCTGGTCTGGATCCATGCTGGTCGCAAACACACTGTGGTTTTCTCATGATGCGGCTCATAAAGAGGTAAAATTGTACGCCTTGATTAAAGATGATAGAAAACAAAATCAGGCACTTTATTCCATAACTGTATTGGCAAACTAAACACTTGCAAAAAGTGTTAATATTGTTTATTTATCCGAAAAAAAATTGCCATATACTGAAAATACTTTTACACGAAAACCAGTTCCAATTTTTTATATGGCAAATTTTTAACCAATCAACAATCTGGTTGTATAGTTGCCACAGAAATTTGTAAATCTCATTCAGTCATAATCATCGCAGACAATTAAATTTTCTTTTTAACCCTTGACCTGCAAAATTTCTACAAGTGGGTCATGACGACCCTGAATCGCTCACCTGAGTAATATGAGCAACATGTTTAAAATGGCAAGCTGATGCTAAAATATTACAAAAAAGGTCAGTATGTCATATTCATGGTCACTGAAAGTCAGTTTTACGATCGGTTTTCAAAACTGTACATGTCATCCAAATTTCAAGGCTGTATCTTAAAAAACAAGAAAGTAGGTCAGTAGGTCAAGGTCACAGTCAGGTGACCCCCTAATCACTTGGGCTCATCAGGTAATTATAATTAAACAGTCTAGGAAATATGATCTGATAATTTTTGAAGTATTTATTCCTATATAACTCATATAACAAGTGACCCCCAGGGTGGGGCCTCTTTTCACCCCAGGGGCATAATTTGGACAATTTTGGTAAAGGACCACAAGGCAATGCAACATACCAAATATCAAAAGCTTAGGCCTTGCAGTTTCAGGCAAGAAGATTTTTAAAGTTTTTTCCTATATAAGTCTATGTAAAACTTGAGACCCCCAAGGGATTTTCACCCTAGGGTTATAATTCGAACAATTTTGGTAGAGGACCTCAAGGCAATGCTACATATTAAATATCAAAGGCCTAGGTCTTGTGGTCTTAGACAAGAAGATTTTTAAAGTTTTTTTCTATATTACTCTATGTAAAACTTGAGACCCATGGAGCGAGGCCTCTTTTCACCCTAGGGGCACAATTTGAACAATCTTGATAGAGGACCATTAGATGATGTCACATGCCAAATATCACCTTGCAGTTTTGGACAAGAAGATTTTTAAAGTTTTTCTTTTTGGTTGCCATGGCATGGAATTCATTTCTTTGAACAATTTTGAAAGGGGACCACCCAAGGATCATTCATGTGAAATTTGATGTAATTCTGTCCAGTAGTTTTCAAGAAGAAGATTTTTCTTAGAAAATGTTGACAGACGCACGACTGACGACGCACGACGGATGACGGACATGGACAGGTCCATCATTCAATTTGGACAGTACCGCTTATCATTTAAAGGGGTGCTCACTGAAAATTTAATGACTGAATAGCGAACAGTGCAGACCATGATGTGCAGGCTGATCTTGATCTGCACTGGCAGAATCACTTGCCGCCAGCAGGCTAAGGGTAAAATACTAACCAGTATATATCATTACGTAATCAGGGAGCCAATTTAGCCTGATTTTCTGCTTTCCTCTTTTTACAGAGATTTTTTTTTCTACTTGCAAAATGAACATAACTTCTAAATTACAGAAAACCAAAAAAACCAGTGCATGTGGTAAAATGTCATCGATATTTTTGTGGTACTTGTCAACCATTAAGGTACTTCCGCCATCTTGAATTTAGGATGACCTTCATTTGAGGTGTGAAAATATAGTGAACAAAAGCTTTCACATGCAGCTGTTCCAGAGTACAAAAACAGCTCAGTTTGCAAGACCTAAACTAAAAGTAGCTGTATAAAAAGTAAAACTAAAATTTGGAAATAAACAAAGAAGATATTTTACCTGTATTTTTCCAAATTTTTGGTTAGATTTATAAATCCTTTCAAAATACTTTATTAAAAATTAATGAATGGCAAAGTTAGTTCAAAGTTTCAATTAGTGCATAGGAGAAATGTCTTACTGAACAGAACTAAACAAAGTACAAAATCTGTTTTCAAATCTGACCACCTCATGTATTAAAACGAAAATAAATCTGTACATATTGCTATTTTCAGCATACATAAAAGTAGTGCAATGTGCAGACAATGATTTTTCTACGTATGGTGTACCAAACTGCCTAAAATTGTAAGGGAAGTCTCAGACTTAATGTGAACAAGATTTGGCAACGATCCAAAATTCTTTTCAAGGATTGTGCAAGTATAAGAAAGGTTTAATTTATTATAGTGGAATTTATGTACTTATGCACTGCTTATCTCACAGAAAATTTGGTGGAAATGGAATTTTCGGCACTTCCTGCGGTAACTACCGAAATTACTTAACGTAACTTTCTCACACATACGTGATTGTATATTTATAAATTATAAAAACAACCGAAATATTTGCTTAATCACGATATATGCAAATATTTTTAGACAATCTTGAAACATTTGGCTACAGCATTTCCGCATACTGGTCCGGGACAAGTTCGATGTGTATAGTGATTCCTTATTAGATGTTTCATGCGTCGTAAACTAACCAATTTTGATCTATCGACTTTTTAATATACGATACAAGAATTTATGTAGTATGTAATAAATCGCAGAAAAAATGTACAGCCAAGTATGTTAGGAGATAATATAATTTGTATACAATTGTAGATAACTACGAAACATTTTACAAAATGCAATCAGCTGAACTTCTCATGCGAAAACCTGATGATTAAAATCAGCAAAATCTCAAAAGTAACTTTTCTGTATCTTGGTTCTTAGTAAAACAATGATATTTATTTCACAGTTTGATAGATTTAAACTGATAATAAATGTGTATTGAAATTCCGGCATAGAAATGGACACTGACTTTACATTAGTGATTACTGCGGTGTTGACAGCGGGAGCAGCGGTCCGGTACTAAGACTGTCTACGAAACCAAGGATAACGCGTTCTTTGTCTGAAAATTACGAACACTGGGATGAGTGTTCAGTATACACCTGAAAATAACAGACTTACTATTTGCCGAGTGCACACTTCTTTTCTATCGTTGTTAATATAAAGCAGACTAGTAAATATTCGTACATATGCATAACCTCATAAACACTTCTTTAATGTATGTTCTCTGAAATTAACAAATAACTGGCTCAACTGAGACACCATACTTTAAAGTTAATTCAGTTTATTCACCAAGAGGTTCAAAATGCACGGGAGTCTCGTGATAGTATATGCCTTTAATTTCACATGGTTGAAGTGTAAACAAATAGTTAAATTTGCTTCGTTTTATTCTCATGGAAAAGATCGGACAGTTTTTTATATTGTGTGACAGGGTGATGTTTATGATGTAATTTTTTATATTATATATAATGTTTAAAATAAATATTCAAGATACATTTAACATTTAGACAATGAGATCTATGTAAAGGTAATTAGTTATAAAGCATTAGCTTCAGGCTGATAGTAATTGATAAGTCTTTGAATGTGGGTTCCATACAGGTGTTACAAATTGATGCATATAATCTATGTCTACAATACTGGACCAACTATTGAGGATAGTTATGCCTGATTAAGGTTCAAAGAAAGTAACACCTACTTATCAAGTTCTTTGAGTCTGGGAGTTCTAGTAGCAGAAACCATATTGGGATGAGAATAATTAATTATGATTGATATGGGAAGCTACATGTCTATTGGCTAATATTTGTAAAAGGGTGTGTTAATACATGAAAATCTTAAGGGCTGAGGAATGAATGAAAGAGTCGTGGGGAAGGGAGAGGAAAGAGGTAGTGATAGAAGGAAGTAGTGTTAGAAGTTTGACGGAAGAATATTAGTAAATAAATGCAAAGTTACAAATGATGGACATGGATATTGGAATTAAATATTGAAAAATAAATATAGTAGAACACAGAAAGCGAGTTGTATGTGTTAATTCCCCAAAATGAGTAAGAACAGTAATAATAATAAAGGCGCGAATATGAGCTGGTTATAATTGGAATAATTATAGAACATATAAGCATTTAAAGTTGAAAGTTGATTGTTTTCTACAGGACGTAAAACTGAAACAAGTAAGCACTTTTACCTTTTAAGCAGTGTTCCTCAGGTGAACTTTGACATTGTTTACGAAGAGAAATCAGTTTTGTATTGTCTTGAAATGCGTTGTTCGGCTAAAAAGTATAGTTCCCGGAAAAGTTCTAAAATGGTTTATTTTGGGGATTTTTGTTTTACTCAACACAATGTGCAATATTTCCAGTTTTTGAAAATTATTGAAATTCAACTTTATTTTAGAAAAAGTTCCGATCTTTCATTAATATTTTGCCAGTGGATGCTTACAAATTTTAAGTGAAACGGCTTTCTTGTCCAAGAGAGGTGTGTAAAGCGAAAAACTATCATTACACATTGCGTTTATTCTTTAAATGTGAAGGATCGGTAACAGATTAAGGAGGTCGAACAGTGAAAAACTATACTAAATGGATATCTCTAACCATGAATAAGGAGACATACATATTCAGTAAGGAAATCTGAGGTAAAAGAACAATCATATACTTTATTCCTTGTAATAAACATGGTGGTGAAATATTTTAGAAAACCTGTGCACGTGTTTTGCGCATTAGAATGTTTAACGACATTTTCTTGAAAAAGTAACGCTCGTATGCACTAATCTGGCATTTCTTTGATTTGAAAATAAATATTTTATAGCAATTTAGGTTGCATACGATACCAAACTTTTGCACCAAAAATGTTCACTCATTTTCTTCCAAAGCACTGTGGAGATAGGGTTCAGCGTAGCTTTCATGCTCGCAAGTTTACCTACAGATATATCTTTTCAACTTTTATCATATATATTTTATGTCCTTGCATTTCGAAAGCTGTTTCGAGGATTCTGATTTTTCACATAAATTTCTAATTTCAAGTTGCGGAAGTACCTTAAATACACATGTGCAAGATGCATGTATGTAGGGATAATACACATTTGTTTTGTGTATTAATGTCTGCAGAAGCCCTTGGGATATGTCGAGGTCACGTTAATACGTAAATACACAAAACAAACGTGTATTGTCACTATTCTTGCATAAAAAACATAACACGACGACTAAATGCATTGTTTTCATATGTGATGACTTTACGATTCTGATACATTTTTAGTTACCATTCGGTTATTCTTGGAAATGGTAAACATGATTTAAATATCCATAACCGGGGCACACATATCAACAACACTACCAAAAGCGTGATCTGAAGGTTTTTGAGCATCTTGTTCTTATTTCTAGTTATTACAAACGTTAAATTACCCATAATTTTGCAAATAACTTAAAAATTTGATTAACAGGAAAAATTTTCAGAATAATAACTTTACGTTCGAATTATTTTGAGTACGAATACAGATGAGTACGAACGTAGTGACAAGCTTTCCAATTTTTTATCCGAAATTTTCACGAAATTAGATAAAAACAATCCGACCGATACTTACAAAAATCATTAAAACATTTTTTAGAGCTGTCCATAAGACAGCCAAGCTGGACTATTTGAAATATTGTCCCAGAAACAGGAAAATATTACCAACAAGAGCTGTCGGAGGACAGCAACGCTCGACTATTCAACAGCCTTGTCAATTGAATTAATACAAAAGTCAAAAAAGGGGCATAATTTTGTAAAAAGGGGAAAAGGGTTATGGAACTTCACAGTGCTTATCAGCTCATAAAGTGAACAAGTGCGTGAAGTTTCAATCCTTTCCCAAAGGTGGATACTGAAATACCAGCTTACATACAAAAACTTAACCAAAAACTGCTAAGTTGAAAAAGGGGCATAATTTTGAAACAAGAGGGCCATGATGGCCCTATATCGCTCATCTGAGTAGAGTTGCTTGCTTGAACAAATTTCTTAGCTAAAGCTTTAAGATCTAGGCCTTCTGGTTTATTTTTAGCAAATTTATGAAGATTTCCCTATGCACGATCAAGTAACCCCTGGGGCTGGGTCAATTTGACCCTGTGGGGTCATGATTTGAACAAATTTTGTAGAGGTCCACTAGGCAATGCTACATGTGAAATATGTAAGCTCTAGGCCTTCTGGGGTTTTTTTTAGAAAATTTTGAAGATTTTTCTATGTACAATCAAGTAACCCCATGGGGCGGAGCCAATTTGACCCCGGGGGTCATGATTTGAACAAATTTTGTAGAAGTCTATTAGGCAATGCTACATGTAAAATATCTAAGATCCAGGCCTTCTGGTTTATTTTTAGAAAATTTTTGAAGATTTTCATATGTAAAATCAAGTGACCCCTGGGACGGGGTCAATTTTGACCCCGGGGGTTATGATTTGAACAAATGTTGTAGAGGTCCACTAGGCCATGCTGCTTGTGAAATACCTAAGCTCTAGGCCTTCTGGTTTATTTTTAGAAAATTTTTGAAGATTTTCATATGTAAAATCAAGTGACCCCGGCGGCAGGGCCAATTTTGACCACGAGGGTCATGATTTAAACAAATTTTGTAGAGGGCCACTAGGCAATGCTTCATGTGAAATATCTAAGCTCTAGGCCTTCTGGTTTATTTTTAGAAATTTTTTGAAGATTTTCATACGTAAAATCAAGTGACTCCTGGGGTGGGGGTCAAAATTTGAACAACTTTAGAGAGGTCCACTAGGCCATGCTGCAAGTCAAATATCTAAGCTCCAGGGCTTATGCTTTTTGAGAAGAAGATTTTTTAAGATTTTCCTATGTAAAATCAAGTAACCCCTGGGGCGGGGTCAATTTTGACCCCGGGGTCATGATTTGAACAAACTTGGTAGAGGTCCACTAGGCAATGCTTCACACCAAATATCTAAGCTCTAGGCTTCTGGTTTTTGATAAGAAGATTTTTTAAGTTTTCCTATGTAAAATCAAGTGACCCCTGGGGCAGGGTCAATTTTGACCCCAGGGGGTCAAGATTTAAACAAATTTTGTAGAGGTCCACTAGGCAATGCTACATGTCAAATATCTAAGCTCTATGCCTTCTGGGTTTTTTTTAGAAATTTTTTGAAGATTTTCATATGTAAAATCAAGTGACCCCTGGGGCGGGGTCAATTTTGACCCATAGGTCATGATTTGAACAACTTTAGTAGAGGTCCACTAGGCAATGCTACATGTCAAATACCTAAGCTTTAGGGCTTCTGCTTTTTGAGAAGAAGATTTTTTAAGATTTTCCTATGTAAAATCAAGTGACCCCTGGGGTGGGGTCAATTTTGACCCAGGGGTCATGATTTGAACAAATTTGGTAGAGGTCCACTAGGCAATGCTTCACACCAAATATCTAAGCTCTACGGCTTCTGGTTCTTGAGAAGAAGATTTTTAAAGTTTTTCCTTTCGGTTGCCATGGCAACCAGAGTTCTCCATGGAATTCAATTCTTTGAACAATTTTGAAAGGGGGCCATCCAAGGATCATTCCTGTGAAGTTTGGTGTAATTCTGCCAAGTGGTTTTCAAGAAGAAGATTTTTTTACAAATTGTTGACGCACGACGGACATCAAGCGGTCACAATAGCTCACCATGTCACTTCGTGACAGGTGAGCTAAAAAAAGCAAAGTAGAGTTATGGGACCTACACAGTGCATGTCAGATCATGACAGTGAACAAGTGTGTGAAGTTTCAATCCATTCCCATTAGTGGGTACTGAGATACCAGCTTACATACAAAACCTTAACCAAGAATTTCTAAGTCGAAAAAGGGGCATTATTTTGTAAAAAAGCAAAATAGAGTTATGGAACCTGTGCAATGTAGGTCAGTTTATCACAGTGAATAAGTGTGTGAAGTTTCAATCCATTCCCACAAGTGGTTACTGAGATACCAGCTTACATACAAAACCTTAACCAACAATTTCTAAGTCAAAAAGGGGGCATAATTTTGTAAAAAAAGCAAAATAGAGTTATGGAATCTGTGCAATGTAGGTCAGTTTATCACAGTGAATAAGTGTGTGAAGTTTCAATCCATTCCCACAAGTGGTTACTGAGATACCAGCTTACATACAAAACCTTAACCAAATCGGGACGCGGACGCAGACGCGGACATGGACGCGGACGCCGACACATGGGTGAGTGCAATAGCTCTACTATTCTTTGAATAGTCGAGCTAAAAATGTTAAATATACATGAAAAGTTTCAATTCAATATCTGCATTAGTTTTGGAGATATTTGCATGTAAAACTTTAACCAGAATTTTCTAAGTCCAAAAGGGAGCATAATTTGCTCAAAATACATGTAAGAGTTATGGAACATGACCCAGTGAGGTTGGTAATTGACCTAGAAAAAGAAAATATAAGTTTCAAAGCTATATCCCTTTAAATAATAGCTGTATGTACTTGCATGCAAAAACTTAACTAAGATGTGACGCTGAAGCCAACGTGAGTAGAATAGCTAGACTATTCTTTGAATAGTCAAGCTAATGATTCCTAAAAACAAACAATTGCGCAAGTTACACGCAGTTCTTATACATTCACAGGTATCAACAAAAAACGAATTGACTCCGATT
>NW_026461730.1:0-70045 GCF_021730395.1 Mercenaria mercenaria | reverse complement strand
CTCATTATTGTTGCTGTAAAATAATTAGTGTTGTTGTATTTTGTGTAACAGGCTGTATTTTTTTTCCAATTTCGAGGACGAAATTTTGTCAGTAGGGAGGGTAATGTGAGGCATGATGCCTCACGACCTTGTTTTGATGCAACTGTTTTGCATTTTTTTGACGGCCTATCGGTAGATTTTTTATTTTTGATGTTAAATTTGTCAGGCTATCTGTCAGCTACTTTTTAATCACAGTTCATTGTTCAGTAACATTTCTTGGTATTGACAGATAACCAGTCGTTGTTAAATTGTTGTTTACTAAATTACATTTCCAAATGATAGAACTCTACTTATGTCATGCGTTGTGTCAGTTAGTGAAACTGTAATTCTAGCTTTCACAGGGATTCTCTATAAAGTACGCAATGTCAGCCTGAGTTATTCAACAGTTCAATCAACAATCACCTGCTGCATTAAATTAAATCGATGTTTTCATGTAATGTCCATTGGTGACTTTGTAAAGCTTGATAAAAGTTGTTGTCAGTTGAAATTTTTGACAGTTGTCAACCATATTGGACTTTTGTACGTATGCACCGGGTGACTAAATCTCGTACAAGCGGACCGAAATCGCTTCATATTCTGCAGAAATAGTTAACTTTTATTGTCAAGTATTTGATATTTAATTCTTGACATGTAGTGTTGATTCGTAGTGTTCTATATTGTTTTATTATTTTTTATTTCTGTCCGACGGCGGTTGTTTAAACTTGTTTAGAGGTTAAGCTCCGCCTTATTTGCATATAAGGAAATGTTCGTATCCTGAATGACGTCATGGCTGTTTTTTCTCATAACTGTAATTTTAGAGTTGGTTCTCGGTCCGCCTGCTACACGACTTTTGCCTGATATTTTCATTACTGATTATTTCATTCAGTTATAATTATAATAGTTATTGTTAAGGCTTCCCATAAATAAAAGTTGTTTGAAGCCGAAAGGAACGTTGTCAGTAGTTTATTTTAAACTTTGAAATAAATTTGAACTCGGGCGCTACCAGCTTTTTAACTTAGGCGCTACCAGCCTTGTCTTAGGCGCTACCAGCCTATAGGGTCGCGACCAGACCCTAGTTTAGTCAACATATTGTTTATCCCCAAAATGAATAACCTTACAGTATTGTAATTGGTGGACTCAGTCCCCAGACTGTAGTCCCCTTGCCCCTGGTCTGTTTATTTTTACATTTCTTTTTTACCCTAACCCAAGTAAAGTACAGTACCGGGGCGGGGGCACTACAATATCATCAGCATATAATAAAAGACAGAATTTCATAGTACCAATATCAGTACCTTCTATTACCTTGTTTATGAACGTGTCTTCTATGTCATTAAAAAATAGGGGCCTCCGCGGCCGAGTCGTTAAGGACGCCGACTTCAAATCACTTGCCCCTCACCGATGTGGGTTCAAGCCTCACTTGGGGCGATGAATTTTTCGTGTGAGGAAGCCATCCAGCTGGCTTACGGAAGGTCGGTGGTTCTACCCAGGTTCCCGCCTGTGATAAAATAATGCTCGGAGGGGCACCGGGGGCCTTCCTCCACCATAAAAGCTGGAAAGTCGCCATATGTCGGTGCAACGTTTAACCCAACAAAACAAACAAAATGTCATTTAAAAACATGCTAAAAGGAAAAGGAGAAAGGTATCCGCCTTGTCTGACCCCTAAATGACATTCACAAATATCACTGACATTATTATAAGTTTACCTTTTGATTTTACATTATCATACATAGACTTAATGACATCTATAATTTTCCCTCTTACTCCTGTTTTAATAAGTTTGTACCATAAAATTATTGTGCTCATATACTTACGAAAGCCAGCTTGCGCTTCAGTATAAACATGATAGGTTTCTGCCCATTGCGTAAGTCGGTTGTTTAAGATTCTGGTGAACAGTTTGCCTAATACACTTAGAAGTGTTAAAACTCTATAATTGCTTGGCTGTCTTATATCACCACTTTTAAAAATGGGAACAATAACCCCATCGTTCCAAGAGTCTGGAAATTAACCTATGTTTAGACATTTGTTAAATAATTGAGACAAGTATGGTGTGTTTGAAAAAATCATTTAATGATAAATCTGGACCTCCACTTGTGTTACTTTTCAACGGCTTAACTGCTCTCAGTATTTCTATGTGACTTATATGTTCATCTAATTCGGTGAACATTATTTGAAGTTCACCATTTAAATATCTTTCGTTAAAAAAACAAAACGTCTTCATCTGCCTGATAAAAACATATGCTCAGGGTTGTTTATGGCTTTAAAATATCTAGCAAAATGATCCGGTGTAAGAGATTTAGGATAACTACAACCAGTTAATACAATACTGATTAGCATTATCTGTACTCGATTTAATCAGCTTATTAGTTTCTTTCTGTCTATGTTTATAACGTTTATTTCTTAGCACATACTTATACTGAGAGCGTGCCCTGCACATATTTAGTCTGTTAATATCACTTTTACAGTTTCTATAAGAATTTAAACAGTTATAGAATAAGTCACGCTTTGAAGAACATTCGTCATCGAACCATTCCCCTTTCCCGCTTTCATTAAAACTATCGATACTGTTTGGCACCTGCTTAAACAGAGGTGAACATACCTCATCCACAATTTTTAAAAAATCAGAAATATTTTCGTCAACCTCGTTAGTGTGTGTTATATTATATGTCTATGGCATATGCTATTAAAATGACGAATTCAAAGTCTATAACTCAAGTGTGACGTGATCAAGACCTACCCGCCATTTAAATTTTGTGTAGGTATTATGAAGGCTGTTTAACAGTGTGTAAACAGTGAACTTTATGACGGACGACGGATGTCATCGATAGACGTTGACACACAATACCTTGCACTTAATCACTCTGTGCTCATGTGAGCTAAAAGGTCAAATGTGTAAGCTCTTCAGTTACTCATTGAATAATTATTTTAAAAAACAATAATAAGAACAAATTTATACACCATAAACAAAATCTTTTTTTATTAACACTCCGTCTAAATAAACAAAGGGAATATTCAAAACATTTTAGAATTGTGTTTCTTAAGAAAGCAGCTATAAATCTGGCGAAAGTGCTCATATTCCATTTATTGGCACATCGTTCGACACTCCGGCTACCCTTTCAGCGTGTTATATGTCGGATTACTGATACAATAAATTGAATATGGCGCCTTCATACGTACTTACAAGTTAGGTACACTTTGAATAATTTTCAACCCTGAAAACCATTTGAGTAATTTTCATCTCTGAAGACATAAATTTGTATGAACAATCTAGACTCATTTGGGGCTATTTTAGTATCTCCTTATCAGTATTTACTCATATAAACAGCAAGCAATATATTTTGCACCAGTTTTTGATATGCATAAATAACTAATGGCACCTTGATAATGTATATATAAATGAAAGTGAATATCAAAAGCAGCCAAATTAAAATTCATTGGAAGACTGGCAAAACTCTTATCAAAATCTCAATAGGGCTCGGGTCTCAGAAGTTGTAAAAAATCTGCATTAGAACAAAAAGCATATGCAGAGTTAAGTTTCAAATAAAATTGCAGATCTTATGCAAAATCAATATACCAGAACAAAGTTTAAATTTACACGGGACTTATGTGCGAGTACTGAGTGTTTTAATATGGTATGTGTCAGATCATAATACAATTCTACTAGTTAAATCACTGGTACGTCGACAACGAGTGTGATTTTCAACACAATACAGTTTAACAAATCTTTAAGAAGACAAATTGAAAATTAGCATAGGAAATAAACTGATTTATGCATAATCATTGAACAATATTTTTCCATAGTCATTGAACGTTTTATGGTATGGATCAGCAGCATTCTGCAATTTTTGACTAATGGCCCCTTTTGTCTTTAAATGCTGACTATTTAAAAAGTAATTATCTGAAATTATTGATACTCATTTGTTCAAGTGATAGCGGATAGATGTTTTATTGATATTCAATTAATAGTTATCTCTGTTTGTGGACAACTTCATACAAAACAGAGTTTTGTCAGGAAGGCCATTTTAAGTATATCAGGAAAATTATTTCATGCAAAGACAAACATGAAGATATTAATTCATCGTCTTTATCACATCAGAGCAAGAACATATATTGGAAAGAAACAGAACAAGAGGACCAAGATGATCATAGGCCTCTCACCTGAGTAACACACCGTAACAATGTAAACAAGTTTGACCTAGTGATTTCATGGAGACTAATATTCTTACCAATTTTCATTCAGATTTGACCAAACATGTGGCCTCTTAGGTGTAAAAAACTATTTTCTTTGATTTGATCTAATGACCATGTTTTTGTCCCCACATGACCTAGATTAAAATTCATATAAAATTTTATAAAAACAAACATTCTGACAAAGATTCGGGAAGATTAGAGCAAAAAAGGGGCCTCTGGAGTGTAAACAAGCTTTTTCTTTTATTTTTTTACTTAGTGACCTATTTTTGACCCCACGTGATCCAGACTCGAAATCGTCCAAGTCATCATGATAAAAAACATTCTGACCAAGTTTTATGAAAATAGAATAAAAAATGTGGCCTCTAGATTGTAAAAAGGAATTTCTTTTATTTGACCTGGTGACCTAGTTTTTTACAACACATGGCCTAGATAAAATCGCTTCCGAAATTTTATAGACACAAATATGCTGACCAAGTTTCATGCACATCAAATGAAAAATGCAGCCCCTATTGTATACACAAGGATTTTCTTTGATCTGACCAGGTGACCTAGTTTGTTACCCAAGATAACAACTTGATCTAGATTTCATCAAGATAATTACATTGTATTCTGATATCTTGTCAAAAATGCAGCCCCTATTGCACACACACAGTTTTTCTTTTATTTGACCAGGTGACCTAGTTTTGGACCCCAGATGACATATATTCTAACTTTACCTAGATTTCATCAAGAAAAATATTCTCACTTACCATCATTTGTTTCTAACTTAAGATGTGTTCTCTAGAATGTTTACAAGATTTTCCTTTGATCTGAAGTAGTGACTCACCATGACCCAGATTCAAACTTGGACTAAAAATCATCAATATAAACATTCTGACTAAGTTTCATGAAGATAGGGTCAAACATGTGGCCTCTAGAGTATTTACAAATTTTTCCTTTGATTTGACGGGGTGACCTTGCTTTTGACTGTACATGACAAAGGTTCGAACTTGACCTATAAGTCATCAAGACAATTAGTTTCAAACTTAAACTGTGGACTTTAGAGTGTTTTCGTTTGATCTAGTTAACTGACCTCTTTTGACCCCACAGGACCCAGTTTCGAACTTTTCCTAGGGATCATCAAGACAAACATTTTGACCAAGTTTCATAAAGATATAATCACAACTCCGGCCTCTAGCGAGTTAAGAAGCTTTTCCTTTGATTTGACCGGATGACCTAGTTTTTGACTCTACATAACCCAGATTCGAACTTGACGTAGAAGTCATCGAGACAAACATTCTGACCAACTCACATGCGTTTCAAACTTAAACTGTGGAATCTAGAGTGTTAACAAGATTTCCTTTGGTCTGGCCTACTGACCAAGTTTTTGACCTCACATGACCCAGTTTCAAACTTGACCTAGAAATCATCAAGACAAACATTCTGACCAAGTTTTATAAAGATTGTGTCACAACTGTGCATGCCTATAGAGTATAAACAAAGAAAATGTTGACGCACGACGGACGGCGCACGACGACGGACGCCGAACAATGACCGGTCACAATTAAAAAAATTAAAAAGTGGCATTATCTGCAATGTACGCATGGATGTGATGCATGTTTGATATGTCCACATACAGAGTTCTTAGAGATAAGCTCTACACCGGTGAACGTATGGATGAACATATTACAGAAATATTTCAAAGACAATAAAATCATGCAATTTAAGCAGGCTGATAAGTGATTAACAAAAGTTTTAGAACATTTTAAATTAGTATCAACTCAAAAAGTAAATACGAATGTTTTTTTTTTCTTTCTGTGTGTTGTTTTTTTGTTGTTTTTTTTTATTTTGCATTATCTAAAATGTTTTAAAGTTTAAACGTAAGACATGTTAGGCATTTTTTTTATTTTGATATTCAAAAGATATACTGCAACATATAATGATACAAACTTTCGGAATATGAATTGAATTTCATAATATGTAATTGAAAAATGTTATATAAAAGTTATCAGATGCTTCCGTCTTTATGGCATATCACTTCGTTGCGACCGTAAATGCATATATTATTTATTAAGCCTTACAAGTTGTTATTTTGTATGATGTCAAGTTAATATAATCATTAAATGTACATGCATTTCAGCTTGCATTCAAAGAAAGCAGACACAATAAATGCACAGTTGGAGATTGCAAGAGAAAACAGAAAGGCAGAGGAAGTAAAACTTAAGGTTGCTAAAGAAAATAGGAAGACAGTTGAAGCACAGAGAAGAATTGCTGAACATTTCCAAATGGCGAGAGAAGCAGAAGCTAAGACTGCAGAGGAAAACAGAAATGCAGCAGAATTAAGAGTTGTTGAAGCCTTTTTTGCACTATCATTGGCCCAGTTCAATCGTGGTAGCGCCAATGCACGTGTACATGAAGGAAACAGGTATTTCATTCTATTTCCGGTTGCGTAGAAGCATTGCTATTGACAAACATCATGCTTTTAATGTACATTTCACTCTTTCTTTCATAATCTTTAACTCAATATGTCTACAGACTACAAATGTAGGAAAATATTGGCCAGCTCGCTATATAATATTTTCGTTTTGGAACATGTGCATATAGTGTTGAAATTAGTAATTTCAGGAAAGATTAAGGTTCATGGGTCTCGGCAAAAAAATTTGAATATTTTTAGGAATGAATGTTTAAAACGATTCTGACTCGGAGTCCCGAATAGTGGTTTATTACTTTAGCGGAATTTAGCCGAGACATTTCGAGTTATTACTTTACGGAACTCCGAGACGAAATTATACAGGTAACACTATAATATATACCGGTATTTTGTGGCTACTATGCGCTTTTCTGTGTCTCTAATAAACAATTAACAGGTCATTCGGAGTGCCGCGAGATAATTTTTCGAAAATTCGACCTGCATGGAAATGCTTATATAATCAGCTTGGTTTTTACTTTTATAGATCAAATAAGTATGTAAACAGAGCAAAAAAAAAGACAAAAACTATAAATAACTTGGCCTCGTAGTCAGTGTAGCATGCGCTGGACAGCAGTCTGTATATAATTTTCAGTTTAGACTTGGTCAGTAAAGCTCGGTTGTCCCGAGAAATACGATTTTTACGACAAACTTTCAACAGCTTACTTACGATAAAACCCTGTGTAAATCATACAAGAGGGCCATGATGGCCCTATATTGCTCACCTGACTTTAGTTGCTTGCTGAACAAATTAAAAACAAACAAGGTGAGTGGGTCATATTAAAGAATATTTAAGATAACTACTGGAATCTGTTTCAAACATTATACAGGTGGTCCACATCTCTTTGCTGTAGCTTCAAGGTAGGTCAGTATGTTAGAGTATAGAATATTAAAGAAGAGTATTGAAATCTGTATCAAACATTTTACATGTGGTCAAAATTTCTTTGCTGTAACTAAAAAAACAAGAAAGTAGGTCAGTAGGTCACGATTAAGACTATTCAAGATGAGTATTGAAATCTGTATCAAACATTATACAGGTGGTCAAAATCGCTTTGTTGTAGTATCAAAAGCAAAAAAGTAGATAAGTGGGCCAGGGTTAAGAATATTAAAGATGAGTTTTGAAATCTGTATCAAAAGTTAATAACGTGGTCCGAATTTCTATGCTGTACCTCCAAAAACAAGAAAATAGGTTAGTAGGTCATGATTAATTCTTTTCAAGATGAGTATTGAAATCTGTATCAAACGTTATACAGGAGGTCAAAAAACGATTTGTTGTAGTTTCCAAAACAAGAAAGTAGGTCAGTGGGTCAGGGTTAAGAATATTTAAAGATGAGTTTTGAAATCTGTATCAAAATTTATAAACGTGCCCAAATTTCTATGCTGTACGTTCAAAAACAAGAAGGTAGGTCAGTAGGTCATGATTAAGACTATTCAGGATGAGTATTGAAATCTGTATCAAAAATTATACATATGGTCCAAATGTCTATGTTGTAACTTCAAAAACGAAAAAGTAGGTCAGTAGGTCACGATTAAGACTATTCAAGATGAGAATTGTTCTGTATCAAACATTATACTTGTGGTTCAAATTTCTTTGCCATTGCTTCAAAAACAAATAAGTCTATGTAAAACTAGAGTGTTAACAAGCTTATCTTTTGATTTGAGCGGGTGGCCTTTTTACCCTACATGACCCAGTTTCAAACTTTGCCTAGGAGTTATCAAGATAAACGTTTTGACCAAGTTAAATGAAGATAGGATCATCTCTAGGGTGTTCACAAGCTTTTCCATTGATTTGACTTGGTGACCTAGAATTTGACCCCACATGACCCAGTTTAGAACTTGGCATAGAGATCATCAAGATCAATATTCTGTGCAGATTGTATCAGATCAAAGCATAAATGAAACCTCTGTAAGGCTGAAAGGGCCAAGATACAAATTTTGCCCCATTCAAGGGCAATAACTCTGGAACCCATGACGGAATCTAGCCGTTTTTCGAAAGAAACCGAGATCTTATTATGACTTGAGTTGTGTGTAAGTGTGGTTAAAATCGAATGTAAAATGTCAAATGTAAAAATTAACATATTTTGGCTCTTTCAGGGGTCAATCAGGGGCCGCAACTCCGGAACGTATGATTGGATCTGACGGATTCTTCACGGAATCCAAGATCTATTGTTAGATATTTTGCAAGTTTGTATCAAACAAACCATAAATAAAGTCTAATATAGCTGCAAAAGCCAAAATAACAAATGTTTGCCCTTTAGACGACCATAACTCTGGAATCATGAAGTGATCTGGCAAGTTTTCGAAAGGAACCGAGATATTATGCCAATACAAGTTGTGTACAAGTTTGATTAAAATCGATTGCAAAATGTGGTCTTTATCGTGTTCACAAGAAATTGTGGACGGACGACGGACGAAGGGCGATCACAAAAGCTCGCCTTATCTCTACGTGGCAGGTGATCTAAAAAGCCGAATATCTTATGAACATAATTTAAGTCACTGACGTAAGTAGTAACCGTTTTGGATGACTGACCTTTCTCAAAATAGAATGCAAAAAAAAACAATAAAAAATAATGTGTCCGTTGAGGAGGTAAACGGTAAACAGACCTAAATTTATCAAAAGCCCTAAGAACAGTGCTGTATGTTAGATGTGTGTTCGGTGCTATCCCAGACTGTAACAAATTGACAGTTCTCGATCGAAGACACTCCATAAGAATGCCGGAAAATGATGGGGTACGGGGTTTAACGTCGCACCGACACAATTCCTACAGTGTAGAGTGCAGCCTAACCAGGCACATGACGGGTTAAGATTTTGATGACAATTTGTTTTCAATACTAAAAATAGCCATGTTATCACAATTGAACTTTATTTTCTTGTTAACTAACTCTGATCCCAAAATGAATACTGGGACCAATATTTGAAACAGTTCTAAAAGAGTTATGTCCGAGGTGAGACCTCGTGCGTGCCAAGATTATGGCCAATGACCAATAACCTTGAAAATAAACCCCAAAGCCTAAATTTTCCTCGCCAAAAAGGACGCCAAACAACAATAGCACGACAGCAGAAGTAAAATGAACATATCAAGGATAAAACTTTTTAAGGGTTGACTTTGATTTTTTACAATGACTTCCAGTATCTGAGCAACCGGGATTCTTACTACCATATCCTTAGAATCAAGGCCTAAAACACTAAAACTTCGGTAGGACCTTCGATCTATTCCGTTGATTCTGGAACACCCAGTTCTGACATGGTATTTGCGAATACCTTAAGAGCCCGACTGCACGGTTCTGACGTAGCTTGACCCCCGAGATAATCATTAAGGTAATGCAGCAACATATCGGGTATCTGTTCATGCAGGCATGTGGGCCCTGTGTGTTGCTTTTCTTTTTCATGTTTCAGTTTAACGCACAAAATCTAAGAACCTGACGAACCTCTCACGGGAGTGCCTTGGCAAAATTAAAAAAAAAAACGCCATCAAAACGTAAACCAAGTAATTCAAAGTCAAAAGGTTTGATTGGAATCAGACGGTCCGCTAATTGTATGTCTGCCATTAATAATTTACAGTTAGGGTCCAATTTTTGAATGTTTCACTGCCTCATCAAAACTGGTCTACTGAGCTGTGCAAAGGGCAATGGATTTATTTACCGACTCACTCGGTTGATACAATAAATGATGGATCATTCGGAATTTAAAAGGGGTCTTTTTTGGTACTAAACCTTTGGGTGAGACGATTAAAGTTGGTAGAGGGCAATCTGCATATGGCCTGGCTACTCGACCAGCGTCAGCCTCTTCTTTTTTATTTGACTAAGGATAAACTCTGGACTTATTACTGCGGAGGACAATTTTGTTGAGTCCCGTGCTACATGTGGCCCTAGGAAAACCATTAGTAAAACCGTTAAGCAAGAATTCGGCCTCATTTTATGGTAACGCTTTAAAACATTATTTAAAACAAGAGTTTTGAAAGGAGAATTGGCTAAAGTAAAAATATTTTGTCAGACCGACCTAGAAGACTTCATTTCTGATTCATTTTCTAAACTGGTCTCTAGCTCGCGAAATGTATTCTGAAATAGGGGTGTTGCTTTACAAATTCATTAAACATTATGAGCGAATTCCTATTTACCTTAATGTAATAAAAACAAAATTATTTGTCACATTGTGTTTGTACATATATTATCATATAAAATATATTTTTGTTCTCCACTTAATGTGAAATACATGTATGTCCTCGAGGTTACTCGAAACCCCAATAAAAATAGTAAACGGTAAATATATATTCGTCTCGGCGTCATTCGAAGAAATTCCGTCAAGTTCCTCGGCAACTAAAGAAATCAAAACAGGTATATATTAGGCTAATTGGATTTCATTTCGAGTCACTTCAAGGATTTTCTCCGAGTGACTTAACATAAATTCTCGGAGTCAGATAGCGAAATTCTTTGACGGAACATGGCTGACTCGAAGATACTTTGCGTCAGAGCCGTGGTACCCGTTTTGATCGAGTAGAATGGGTTGTCCCCTTGACCTGATCTGTATTTTTTATCACATATGTCTGTTTATAGCCGTGTTGTAAAGCCTCTGATATAACCAGACTACTGTGAATGGTACGGAGTCTTTAAGTGGCACACACACACATACACACGCACACACGCACGCGCGCACACGCTCACGAACGCACAGACACACGCACACACACACACATTTTTATTCCATTATTATAAACGAAATCTTATTCTTACTATTTAACTGACTGATGTTTTGTTTCTTGTAATTACGAACAAATATTACATATAACTAATGAGTAGAATGGTTGTTTTAGTTCACGAGAATACAGGGTGCTGTCGGTGAGCAATAACCTTGCAGCGTCTGTCGCCGTATATCAAATTTTCTTTGAAAGACATCTCCTTTGACCCATTCTAATCACGTTGGTCTTCATATTCCAAATTCTCAAAACATGATATTATTTAAACCTTTTCAAAGTCCATGCCGACTGCAATAATATTTATGTCGTTATATAAATATGATTTAATTGAGAACTTAGCAACATTGCTCAGTGTAGGAGCTAAGGAACAAAGAAATGAAGAACATGTGTTTTAGCTCATTCAGATTGGAATCGGCAGAAAGAAAGAACTTTGGAATCACCAAGTTATATGAACTATTCCTTTATTTGTTTAGGAAATAAAAGTAAAAGTCTTGAACATTTTAGTCTAATCATATATGCATACATCGAGTTTTAAAAGGAAAGTAAAGAATCGTGTAATATTGTTTTTGTATTTGCATCAAACTAAAGACGCTATAATGTAGATACACTTAAATATCATTTACTACGATATTTAACGTGATTTTCACCAACGGACCTCTCTTCACTAAATCTTACCACTAGATCAATACTAGAATTAAAAAAATAATAGTTAAGAATAAATTAGTAATTATAAATGGTACAATTTTTTACGTTTTTTGCCAGTAAAACTTTTTTTTTTCCTTCGGTACCCCTTTTGCACACTGTTCATTGCTATACACTTTTATTTTATGCTTATTGGTGAAATACTGGAAAATAGCAGTGAGATATAAATCGATATCACTCACAGTGCCGAACTTCTTTTTTTCCAGATAAATTATCTCCCTTGAAATATATTCTTTAATTACCTCCCTTTGCTGCCTTTAAAATTACTGGATTATACTAATACTCAAGCCATACACGAGTCATGAACTGCTAGACAATCCTATATAGAACAGGCTAGCTATATAATTAAATTTGCAAAAGAAATAATGTTACCTTTGTCAGCTTGGTTGCTAGGCCTTGCCATTCATGTAGCTACAGATATATGTGTGTTTCCTCTACTTTTTTCCATTGGTTCACTATCGTGTGGTAGATATTACTGGCGACAGCACATTTAGCTGGTTGTTGTCTTAGTTAATTATCACAAGACATCAACTCAACCTTACGTAATATGCCAGCATTTTCGTCGAAGTACTTTCCCACTCCAACTCCAAGCCCAGCCAGTTGTGTTCAAACTTCCATCCATTTTCTTATGCTATGCAGCTCCTAGATCAACATTTCCTAGTTATTTCTATTTAATCTATGATGATATTTAATTCTGCAGCTTGATTTTCCAAGGACTTACGCATATTCAACAGTTGTTTAGATTTTCCGTGTTGTTTTTCAATCTGACCTTCAGCGTGTGTTTTGGTAAACGAAGCAAGCTTCCGGTTATCCTACGAACTGACGGATTGACCCGAAAAGTTTTAAATATGCTTCTACTTAACTACGCGCATTTGTCAATGTCTCTGCGGATTGTGTATTTTTACACAAAATATTTAATGCAGTTTTTGTTTTTAAAAACAAAATGGCGTCGTGTTGATTTAATGAACCTAATCACCAATATTCGATATTAATGTGCCTAAGTGTCCATGGTAATTTAGCGGTTGTATCATATGTAACACGGTAGCTTAAATAAATCCGAATTTCGTCATGAAATACTGGATTTATATGAACATTTATGCACGTAATAAACAGAAAATTCGTTGATCTTCACAAACTAGCATAAAATAAAAAGAAAATTTGTTTGTTTGCAGTGAGATATCGAAATATATCATCACCGATAAGGGAGACAATTCTGATATTTTCACTCAGGCGAAATATCCTCTATATAATAAATAGCCCAAGAAAGTACATTTTATAATAACGTAACTTAAGTTCTGTATACTTGTTTTCCTTATTAAACCATTTCTTCACTACAGGTTCCAATAAGTATTTTGTTTACTTTCAATGATATTATATATAAACATTGCTTAATTTTGAAAATTGTTAAGAGAATGACAAAATCCCTTAATTTTTGCTATGTTGAGGCACATTGAAATATCAATTTGCGTTTAATTACTTAATTATTCAAATGTATCTGAATGATGCTATTTTTCTACAATGTGCAAGAGGACGTGTGTTAAAAATTTGACATAGTCATAGGTACAATGTATGTTCAATAAATGAAATAACCAGAAAATATGATTGTTCTTCCCCGCCTTTTTCCAAGACAAAAAGGGACTGCGTCCTTCCGTCCGTCTGTCACACTTCGCGTCTGGTCCATAACTCTGCTATCTGTGAAGGGAATTTTGAAATAACTTGGCACAAATGTTCCCAAAAAAATAAGACGTCGTGTCACACGCAAGACCTAGACCACTAGCTGCAAGGTCAAGGTCAAACTTGAAGGTCAATGATTAACAGGATCTGTTTCGTGACCGGTCCATAAATCTGACAATTCATTAAGGGATTTTAAAGTTACTTGGCAAATATTTACCAATAATGAGACGACATGTTATGCGCAAGACCAAGACCCCTAGCTTAAAGGTCAAGGACACACTTTGAGTTTACAAGTTTAGAGTGTCGCGTTCAAGACAAAGGTTCCTATCCAAAAGGATAAGATTAGACTCAGAAGTCAATGATAATAGGTCATATTTAGGTCTGGTCAATAAATTTAATTTGCATGGATGGATATTTAAGTAAGTTGTCACGAACAGTCACCGTACCAACTTATTTGTCGCACGTAAGACCCATCCCTCCAGCTCAAAGTCACACTTACAGATAAAACATTTTTGGAAATTTTTGTTTGGTCTGTAACTTGTTTTATGCATGGGTGTATATTTTAATGTCTGGGCATAAATATTCGCAATTACAGGACAGTGTGACATGTGCGAAGGTCAAGGTCACAGGCACCCAAGTCAACTTTCATTTCGGTTGGTACATGAAATTACTTCCCTTTTATGTGATAAAGTACAATACGTGTGTGCGCGCACCCGTGTGTATATGCGTGTGTGTGTGTGTGTGTGTGTGTGTGTGTGTGTGTTTTCATCATTTTTCCAACTAATCTTAAACGACATTATGTTTAAGGTAAAATGATCCTACAGATATATATATAAAAAACTATTGACAATCGTTGATTTCTAGAATGCAGACCCAGGCACAAGTTATAACTTTATTGTATATATAGGTACATACAGCATTATTATGATTGTAATACATTAAATTAATATTCAGTGCAATCTGCATTGACCAACACTTGTATTATCTTTCATTGGTGTGTAATTTAAAACAAGAGTTTCTTTAGTACCATATAAAAGTCATTTGTTTATAAACAACTTCCTTTTAATGTGATAAAATATTTCATTATATTATTATTTCTTTTTTTCTTACCAATATGAAAATAAAACCACATTAAATATTTAAAAGACAAATATTAACATTTGAAAGCATTCACCAAACATTTCTAACCTACATACCTTTTCAAAAATTATATGATATATATTAATGGTTTATAAACATCTTTAATATGTTGCCCCTTTTGCTTTGAAGAAGATTTTGTATTGGCATGTACTATGTTTTTTTTAAAATATGTCCTGCGGTGGACGTTGGTAACACTGTTACAATTTCTTGTTTTTAAGGATGACGTCACTGGGAAGGATCGATTATCAGCGAGGAGGCAATGACTCTTTCGCTATTGCTAGTCGTTAAGCAGAAAGGTACACTATTTTCTGTATGCGTTTTTATTGATATTTAGTAATTTTAAATAAATCCAGTATACACTCTGTTGTTTGTGGTGTTCGAAGTATCTTGTTTACGAATTTGAGTTATCCCGTAGCAAGGATAATTTGAATAGAGTGTTTGCAGATGACGTGTTTTACTGTATTAGTAAGGCCATATAGTGTAATATGTATACGTCGTAGTAGCAGTAAAACTTATGCATTTAGATTTAATTATTAACTATAGATCTCTATAATAAGTGGAAGGCCTGTTCTCAGATTCAATGTTATACTAAAGTGTGATAATAGGTGAAATGTTCGGCAAAATCCAAGCATTTTTAATTCACATGCTGTAACTGACTGAATAATTATCTGTTAGATTATTACCTTTTTCCATTTAAATATTGTCAGCGAACATATTTATACAAGGAGCAGGGCATGAAATGGGTTGTATCTTAGTTAAAGTGATGGAAGTAGTTAAAACCTAACACAACGGCGTATATTAGGTTAAAGATAATAGGTCTTTTTACATTATGAGTGGGTTTCTGTGTTATTTAGAATATGAAGAAGCATCAGTTTCGTGAAAATGTGTATGTTACACTCGGTTACATATTTAAGTTTGGTCTCTTTGTTACACAGATGATTGAATATCTAATATATCTTTTCAAGCATTTTCTTGTTGTATACTTTAAGCAGTTTCAATTGCAAACGAGACTACTTGATGGTAAAGTCTATGTTGCAGCGATTTCGTCTTTGTTACTATCATTATTTTGATGTTATTTCAAACTAGGAATATTAGGTCAATTACTTTTAAAACAGTCAGTAGTAAATGTCACGTGTATGTGACAAAAGGTTATTGTGGGTTTAAATAATGATACTTGATGTGAAACAAACTCGAACACACTATTACATATTTATACCTTTGATAGTGTTTAGAAGTGCTCGAGGGTGAGCTATTGTGGTCAGTGATTGTCCGTCATCCGTCGTCCATCGTCCGTCGTCCGTATTCGGTCAACATTTTCCTTTAAACAACATGTTCTCCTAAACTATGTAGGGAAAACTGGCATACGTGTAATTGACTGCATCCAAGTGCTCAGTTTGAAAAAATAATGAAAAAAAATATTCTCTTAAAAAGAGTTATTTCGGCTGAAAATAAATGGTCCAGGGTGAAGTATTTGGGAAAACATGGAGACAACGCCGCTGAAACTTTATTCTAGGCTTAGGTGACTAGATATTTCTTATCTCATACAAACCATGCACTTTTACCTTTGGCCATAAAAATCACGCATAATTAATATTGCGGTCAGTGATTTGAAAAGATAGATTACTTTTCAATGTCATTGATATATCATGGATAGCTTAAGGATTGACAAACGGTGTTTACTAAAAACTTTCCCTTTATAAGATTGTTTTCTTGTATAAGTTGGATTTAGAGTAAGTCTCTACACAATACATTAAAGATGAGAAAGTGGATTCTTTGCGCAAAAACCGCGGGGTTATTTATTACAATGCAAATTCAAACGTAATTATAAGTTTTTTGGAGGTCAGTAAACTCATGTAGCAAGCGTTAACTCGAGTGCACAAGTGGATATTTCACGTAGTTGTCTAGAAACTGAATCGCAATTGACAAGTGTACACGAAGAACGTATAGCCTTGTATATTTATTGTCAATGTCAAATATTGAACCAGATCTATAACTGGGAAAGTGTAACCAATGACAGGTCATTCTCGCAATACTATATATGCTAAATGTCTTTTCGAAGAGAATCAAAACGCCCCTGTGTATTTGTAATCGTTAATGGCAAAACGTTTCCAAGCCGGAGAAAGAACTATTCCTGTTTTGTCATTTTACACTTCACACAAATTCTAACGCCCCCCCCCCCCCCCCCCCCCCTCAAATATCTTTCATCCTACTAAAGCTTAGTAAAAGACGTAGGCAAATTTCAACAAAATAAAGTGATGCTATATATCATTGTATGTACTCTACGGCCTATACGCAATTTCAGAAAGTCACAAAAATTCACATAAATACGTACAGTTTACGAATAAGCAGATTTATGTATAACAAAATATTTTCTTTATCCAGTCATATATGGTAAATAAATCTAAATTTTGTTTGATATTCAATCTGACTAAAGTACATATCCTATTACGCTACGCATAGGATCTGAGAACGACCTATTCATTGCCTCGTTCTGACGACCCTTTCGCTAGCCAATCAGAGCCTAACTTACAACATCTTGCAAATCTACCAGTAGCCTCGACTTTTGATATTTACAATTCTTATGTCATAATGTACCAGACAGCCGGTTAGCTCAGTCGGTAGGCCACTTGCTTTGTAAGCGAGGCGTCCTGGGTTCGAGCCCTGGAATAACTGTACATTTTTCTTACTCTTTGACATTCGAACATGTCGTCTGATTGGATAAAATAAAAATAGCAATACTGGAAATCCAAAATATACAGAAGACGAATGTGAATGGGTCGTTCTCAGATCTTCGTTTAGAAGATCAAGTACTTTAGTCAGATTGGTTTGATATTTGACTTAACATGAGTGAAAAGTCAATATCTACACCAGTATATCCTGATAAATGTATAAAAACAACACTTGGTATTTTCTTTGACTTTTTAAAAAATGGGTACCGGTCAAAAAATGAACAAAATGATATGAGCCGTGCCATGAGAAAACCAACATAGTGGCTTTGCGACCAGCATGGATCCAGACCAGCCTGCGCATCGGCGCAGTCTGGTCAGGATCCATGCTGTTCGCTAACAGTTTCTCTAATTCCAACAGGCTTTAAAAGCTAACAGCATGGATCCTGACCAGACTGCGCGAATGAAAAAGACTGGAAATATCTGTTATTAAGATGCTCTTTTCAAGAAAAGTATTAAGGAAAGTGAATTTTGCATGCAGGAAAATGCACTGGCTTGGTTAAGAATATCTTTTAAATTCAAGATAAAGCAGTATTAACCATCAAAATATGGAAAACACATACTAATATTCGTACATATATGTTCGGGTATAAGTTATGTCGATCTGTGAACTTTAATTAGTACTAATATACTATATGATCGCAATATTAGTATTATTTGAGTTTTAAAACACTTTAGTCAATAAAAGAATCTTTATCATTTCAGCCAATCTAGCATACTCTGTATTTTGACGACCATTTTAATTTTATGAATACATTTTCTTTTAACACCATAGTTCATACTGCTTCCTGAGGAAAAATATCGGATGACGATCAAATGTGCTCTATTTCTATATATAATCACCATCCTCCCTAACGTGTGCTACTTTTAATATTCACAGTTAGTGATAGTTTCTGATTAAAAAATATTTCTTGTTCGAACTAATATTTAAAGATTAGCTCTGTACAAATAGAGATGTATTAAATGTAAAATACATTTATGTCCATTATTGGTATTTCTTTTCATCTAGCATTTTCATTTCATTCATTAATTCCAAAATACAATTCTTACAAGTTATAATACGGCTAGTCTTAGGGGATCGGTCTGTCAACACATGTATTTGGGTCATGTAAGTACTCTTGCACTAATTGTTTAAACTGTTCCTGGACACTTAGCCATACACAAATAAAATCTCGAAGGCTGTAGTGCATTGCGGTTTGTGGGGATATGAGCCGCCGTGAGAAATATAGAGACCTATATACCATTGTAGATTGAAGTAAGTTACCGAAATTTCCCATGTATCTCTTTCCGTGCATGCGTGACTGGATAAAGTTATGACGTCATAAATATTGCGGTTTAAGAGAAAATAAAAAGGCAGAAGATACATGACTGCTGAATGTTTGAAGGTAACCACGTCCTCGAAAACGATGTTTCCCTGCGCTCTTCGTCAGAACTGCGACATTTTTTTCACTTAGCGGCGTTATCATTACTTTGACGTCATTCATGCAAAACGAACGCCTTAATTTTA
Organism: Mercenaria mercenaria; assembly: GCF_021730395.1. Taxonomy (NCBI): domain Eukaryota; kingdom Metazoa; phylum Mollusca; class Bivalvia; order Venerida; family Veneridae; genus Mercenaria; species Mercenaria mercenaria. The sequence continues at coordinate 50,950 of NW_026461730.1, read as the reverse complement.
TACGGAATAAATAGGGAGAATACAGATAAATAGGACATAAATGCACATTTGTTAAGATATTCAAATGATATAATCAAAAATAAGGGAATAACTGCTCATGGAACCATTTGTAAAATATCACTAATTAACCATTTATGTTGTTGTGTACTACCAAAAAACCCACTGTGTGACTCTGTATGGGAAAATGACACAACAAGTGTTTGAATTGAAAATGGGCAATCTATATTTTCCAGTTGAACACATGTTTATGTAACGACATAAAGCTAAGCATATGCTAATGCCATGAAACTGACATACAATCATTATTCCCATGACTGGGCAGAAAGAAAACAGGGGTTGCACTGTTTACGCCGCCCACATTACGCAGAAGGGTTGTGTGAGAAATAACCTAGAGATATAAAATCAGACTGAAAGCATTAGAGAGCTAACAGCATGGATCCTGACCAGACTGCGCGAATGCGCAGGCCGGTCTGGATCCATGCTGGTCGCAAAGCCACTATGTTGGTTTTCTCATGGCGCGGCTCATATATTTGCACAATTTGATTTTGTTACAATTTTGATTTGGTAATAAAAATACTTGTCTAAATGTGTAAAATATAAATATACCGTTGGCATTATGGAATATATATCGCCAAAATTACCGAGGGAGCGTTAGAAGTTTCGATTTATATATCAATACGCATTTGTTGGCAAAGATAGAAGTGCTTCGAAAAAATTCATACCTAATGAAAAGTGTATTTGATGATTAAACAGCTAAGTAGCCACTTTATTCATGCTGTGGTGTGAACATTTTGCAAATATAAAATGTAATAAAATGATGACAGTATTGTCGCATTTATATATCTTTATTCCTCTTTACGAATGTAACACTCGCAGAATTTCGAGAACATATCTCAGACTTCGCATATTATGCAAACTACATAATTAAAAACTTCATTTTACTAATAATTAATATAAGACTTACCAAAAATGCATGGAGGTCACTTTAAAATGTCTGTCCATAAGGGATAAATTGTTGGTGAGTCAATACTTAGTTTTAATAACAGCATTTCATCTGAACTTATTCGGAATAGGCAAACAAACCATAATAATTTTGAGATAACAACACAAGTAAAAAAAATGCTTTTTGACTGCTTGTATTTAAAACCGATAAATCGTTGATGAACGTTAAGATAATAATTAGTCGTATCTTTTCAGATGATCCTGTTGAAGTTGCCACAATGACGACGATCCATTTTACGATACGGTGAAGGGATGATTTACTTTATTGTCATTTTGTTGTGATTTATAACATTTATTTTTGGGAAATTCTTTTAAAATAGACGTTTTGTGTGAGTACGTTTTGTCATAAAATGATTTGGTTGTGCTTATTTGTGACAATGTATACATTGCTTTCTCCGGTCTGTTTCATAACACAACATCAAAAATACTTAATGCAGAAAATAAATTACTGCAGAAAGGACAAAGTTTATGAACTTATATTTCAGTGTCAATGTCACAACAGAAGTCTTGCATTTTATGTTCTTTCAATGTCTTCTTTACATGTTGAAGAATGTTAAACTGTATATTTTACCCCATACTTTGCTGGCTGAAAGGCAGGAAAACAAATCAAGGTCTAGTGGAAATATTCACGTAATCAGCATGATGTTTCAGAACGCATATACTGTGACAATGAAGACTATGGTATTTATATAATAAAGTATTTTTGTTTTATAATACAAATCGCAGCTTGATCTGGTCTGTGCACAGTTTCTTTAGATTGGTTCGAATAGAATATATTGCTCTTTTTTTCGAGTTTATATTTTAACTTATTTTCAGATTGAATAAAATTTTCTTTTGTCTGGTTTTATAATGAAATATATATTTCAAACCATTTCTCAGTTAAACGATATTTGAAGCAGTTTTATGTATATTTTTAGCCATATTTCAACAATGTAAGTTAACAAGTAGACAATCCCGCATAAAGAAATAGTAAACATACTCAAAGGACAGTACCACATGTGATGATTTAAAATGCGTGGCTTAACACACCCCTTGACTAAAAGCTTTTATAAAGACTGGAAATATCTGTTATTAAGATGCTTGTTTCAAGAAAATTATTAAGGAACGTGAATTTTGCATGCAGGAAAATGCACTGGCTTGGTTAAGAATATCTTTTAAATTCAAGATAAAGCAGTATTAACCATCAAAATATGGAAAACACATACTAATATTCGTACATATATGTTCGGGTATAAGTTATGTCGATCTGTGAACTTTAATTAGTACTAATGTACTATATGATCGCAATATTAGTATTATTTGAGTTTTAAAACACTTTAGTTAATAAAAGAATCTTTATCATTTCAGCCAATCTAGCATACTCTGTATTTTGACGACCATTTTAATTTTATGAATACATTTTCTTTTAACACCATAGTTCATACTGCTCCCTGAGGAAAAATATCGGATGACGATCAAATGTGCTCTATATTGAACACATGTTTATGTAACGACATAAAGCTAAGCATATGCTAATGCCATGAAACTGACATACAATCATTATTCCCATGACTGGGCAGCAAGAAAACAGGGGTTGCACTGTTTACGCCGCCCAGATTACGCAGAAGGGTTGTGTGAGAAATAACCTAGAGATATAAAATTAGACTGAATTTGAGAGTCATGGAAACCTATCTATGAGTAACGAAACAGCTATTCCTATATCATAAGATATAGTTGACACATCAAAATTGAACAATTATATTATTAAGTATTTAAAAGTCATAGAAGCACATCTATGGATAAGAAAGCAAGTATGTTTATATTATACATGCAATATGTACATGATACAGCTCAAATGAACAATGATAAACTTAGTTAAAAGATAAAAACATGCCAATGGTTACGGTAGTAAGTACCAGTATTCCTATACATGTAGTATGAAATTGACACATAACTAAACAATGATAAATTATGGATGATAAAGCAAGGATTTTATGCTATACATGTAATATGTAGTTGAAAAGTCAAAATGAACAACGATAAAAGTTTTTAAAAGGAAAGAAAGAAATTATGGATACAGAAGTATCCTATGAAATACATGCTGTATGTACTTGACACCTTAACAATGAACAAACATACAAGTATTTAAGAGTCAAAGAAACATATCTAAGTGTAATTAAGCAAGTATGTCCCTGCTTATAAATGCAGTTGACATAACGAAACAGGAACGAGTAAAAAAGTAATTAATATCAAAAGAAACAAAATTATGTACAAGAAAGCAAGTGTTCCTATATGATGATATGTTAAGGCAACTTGGCAAAACAAAGTATGACTAGAAAAACAATGAGCTGAAGTTGACCAGGCTTGGCTCGGTAATCTTGATCCAGTCATTATATATAAACTATGGTAGTGGGATAAGAATCAGAAAAAAAAACAATCTGACCTAAATATTTAAGAATTATATACAATATCATTGACATTAAATTTAAACTATGTTTAAAAAAACTGAATTGACAAACCATAGGCAACCTGTACCAGCTGTAACGGATGGCCGCTTCAGTTGATACCTGTGGATGTGTATGACTGTGGCTGACTGCCTCAGTCAGTTCAACCCAGTGTACTTACAGTTGTAAGCTTATCAAACAACCAGCTCCCCCGTGAATGTTTAATTGTTATATTATGAAAACCCATTTAGACTCACTTATCTCAGTTGCTCTAAGGTAAGCTATATCTTAAAGGTATGGACAAAGATGCCTGCCTCAGTCAGACCCTCCCGCCAGTGTAAAACAGATAAAAATAAGTAAAATAGAATGACCAAAATCATACTATGGGCAGAATTGTATTCATGTGACTAACAGACCTTTCTAACGGAAACGTAATTAGGAAACGGAATACTGAATGCGTAAAATTTTAGGCTAATTTGTGGTCTAGGGGAGACAATTTCATCCAATAGTAATGCAATAGTATCTCCCTTAGACCATTATTTGCAAATAACTTTTACGGATTCAGTAATCCGTTTCCGATTTACGTTTACGTTAGAAATGTCTAATTAGGGCTGCAGATATACTTAAGGTTTAGGAGTATATCACCAAAACACAGAAATATTTTATGAACGAACAACACCGTTACATAAAATTATTCGCGTTTCGAAATTACTTTTCTTGGTAGTTTATCCCAGTACTAGTTTGGTCTGAAGTTTATGCTAGTATATTTGGGCGCTCTTTGTCACGTGAATTTCGTGAAATATTTCGGCGTATATAAGTGTGAACTGATATTGTTCTCACCACTCGAGGTTTATGATTGGCAGCAAACAGTCTGTAATTCAGTATGAACGATTCAGAAAATACAAACAAGGATTCGTTTTGGGACCTGAATGACTTCTTCGATGAACAATTCTATGAATAGAAACATGAGAAGTGCGAATTTAGAGAAGATTCACAGAGTGAGCTGCAGTATACGACAGGAAAGAGGAAGGTTGCTGGCGATTTCGATGACGACAGAAAGATCCAAAGAGCTGAAGAAAGAGTTAGGGTAGGCTCGAGAAGTTTTGAAAGAATCAGACACAGTCGTCTGTCAGTAGTTTTGGACCTGTGGACATTGCTGTAAGTCATTTGAATTTATTTTCATAATGTTGAAATCGCTCCATAGATGACCACAATGTATGCTTTACCATCGATGTTATATAAACACAAGTCCGTTAATCTGCACGTTAAATTCATGAGAACATTTATTACACAGGTTTATAGTTTAGAGCAGAGATCAAGCAATTTGTTATTAATCGTAAACAAATAAGCCTATGTTACGGCGGATTTATCACATACTCCTGATATTGGACTAAAATAAGTATTTAGTCTTTTAATATAGGGTTTGTTGTGTTCATATACGTTTAAAATGCTAACTGGAATGTTCTCTTAGTCTTTTCGAAGCTTTCGGTGCACAGGTGCAGCCAGAGCTCCAATGGCGGGATTACAAACCGGAACTAGATATATCGTCTGCTATGTCTGTGGTATCTTGGAACGATTTGCTCGACAGGCTAGAATCCACAGTTGCAAAGCCACTGACGAAAATCAACATCATTGAGAAGATGATAAGTATTGCTTTTATTCATATTATGCAGACGTTAAATGCCAAGCGAATTTCTGCAAATTTAACTTTGTGTTTCCGTAGCAGAAAACTCAGTGAAAGGCAGACTGAAAATAGTATTTCACATTTTGGAATTAATGCCGATAATACCCTTTCTGTAATTCACTATGGTTATGTTACTCTTTTTATCAAAAAAGCCGCCGTCATTTGTTTTTAAAGAATAACAGGTCTGATCTAGAAAATTTAGTGATTTTATTTTTCTGCTGTTTAAGATTTTGTCAAAAAGGACTTCAAATGCGAGTCCTTTGTCGGTGGAGATTCATCTTAAAAGAAAAGTTTGATTCTAGATTTTAGTGTATTTTAAACAGAGTAGTTTAATTTTATAATGTTAGTGAATTGTATGGACCGTTTTTCTAGTGAGTGCAATAAAAAGTTGCCTCTATACAATTAATGATTTAGGACCTCAGACACGGAGGCTTTCGACGCTTGTTCCGTTTCTTGGAAAATTGGAAACGATTGGTTAGTTCCGCCGGTATTTCTTATACTCAAGTGTTTAAATTTCTTCTTGTTTTGTAAAGCTAGAGGTACATTGGTTGCTCCTTACCGGCCATCTAACCCCAACCCCACCCTGCGTTTTGCGCACGTTTTGTTTTCAAAAGGTTTTAATCTTTGATTAACCAGAAACATATATATGCATGGGTATTACAAGAATTCTATATTTGGTACAGTAAAGTTTAAAACATTGTGGCAAGGATTTTTGACAGTTTGACAGTTAAAGTCTAGTTTGAGATATCCCCCTTGTTAAGTACCGTGGGAATTTTAGATGATTTCATTTTAGCAGATGTAATATCAATTAAAATATATGTATCATCCTTGTGTAAACAATGGTTGAAATACTATTGGTGTGTATATAGAGACGTTATTGAACATTTATATTAAAAAGGTCTGTTACAAATTATAAATCTGATTTAAAGAGACAGTTGATCTATGTGTTTTTCTTGCATTACATGCAATATTTACCCGCTGTTGATAATAGATTAATCCATTTGTACAGGTGTATCACTAGTGGTATGCAGTTTTTACAGTTACATAAACATCGTTATAAAGAGTGACAATTTAGTTTCACTTGTCTGCGTCTGTGACAGTGTATATCATATTAAAATAATGCCATTTGTTTGCAGATTTGTTTAATACACACAGAAGATGAGAAACTGTAAAAAGATGAGCAGATATGATTTCACCGTAACTGTTTGCTTGTTGGAGGCAAAGAAACGTTTACATCTCTTGAATTTAAGAAGTTCCGTGACTGGTGTGAGAAAGTGACGTTACCTGGTTCGCCATTCACTGTGGCATTGTACTTGGTGTCTATAAGTGATAGCTGTTGCAGTAAGTCAATGTTAAACATGGTTTTTTTACTCTATTAATTGGTAATACGTTCTGTCAAATGTACAAAATCCTTGTAACGATGATTGTTTGAAACTGTTTAAATGACTGTAAAAGAATAACTGCCAGAACGGTGGTAAAGAATTCTAATATTATGAAACAGTTGATTGAACATTTCTGAGAACAGTTCCCTCTCTGCTTTAAGATTAGATTAATTGTTTATTTATTTATATATAATTATTTTTTCATTTGCCGGAATTTTAAGAATCAATGAATCACTAAGGATTTCAGAATGTCATTGTTAGATATAGTAATTGAAAGTCAGACACTGTTGCTCTTAGAACGGAAACGTATACCGGACATTCCTCCTGCCTTGTCGCTATCTTAGAAAGATATGTACGAAAACCACTTATATCATTTTCTTCAGAATATTTTTTCGTTCAGACATTTTCAAGAAAAAGCTTAATAAACGTGTGTTTTGCGACGTGATTCAGACAGCCGCTTTCTTATTCTTCTGTTCATCTTGGTTTAAAACAAAAACTTCAGTTAGATGTTTGGACTTCATTCTTTTCGGTCGGGGGCTGATACTATGGTTGCTAACAGAAGTACTTGTGAGAGGTTGTGGCAGAGACATGGCAGGTGGAAATGTGTCATCAAGATATGGCTATGTGAAAGACTCTTTGAAAGATCGTCTTTTTGTCTCTCATAATTAAGACTTTTAAACATATCAGGTTGAATTTATTGCGTGTATTTTATTTTTCTATATGTTACACTCTTAAAAGGTGCTTGAGACTATCACTTGAGGTTAAATAAGTATGGTAATGTCACACTGGGTTTTATTTACATCGGAATACTGTATTTAGTGATTTACATGTAACAGAATTATCTATATTGTTTAACTTACAGTTGCTGGTAGCGGAATGCTGCAATGTATGCATTACAAGCAGTTGAATGCTGTGTTATGTGCTCTTCTTACAGTGGTATGCTACGTTAGGTTATTTTCAAGAAGCGGAATGCTGCATTAGGTTATCTGCAAGCCGTGGAAGGCTGCGTTATGTGCTCTTCTTACAGTGAAATGCTGTGTTATGTGCTCTTCTTACAGTGGTATGCTGCCTAAGGTTATTTTCAGGTGCGGAATGCTGTTTGCAGCGGAATGCCCGTTAGGTTATGTGCAAGAATGCTGCGTTTCGTGTTTTTCTTGCAGTGGAATACTGTGTTAGGTTATCTTAAGGCAGCGGATTGCTGCGTTATGTGTTTTTCTTGCAGTGGAATGCTGCGTTATGTGCTGTTCTTGCAGTGGAATGCTGCGTTATGTTATCTGCAAGCAGCGGATTACTACGTTATGTGCTGTTTTTGCAGTGGAATGCTGTATTTGTTTATCTGCAAGCAGCGGTATACTGTGTTATGTGTTCTTCTTGCAGTGGAATACTCCGTTAGGCTATTTTCAAGCAGTGGAATGCTGCGTTATGTGGTCTTCTTGCAGTGGAATGTTGCGTTAGGTTATTTTTAAGCACTGGACTGTTGCGTTATGTGTTCTTCTTGCAGTCGAATGCTGCGTTATGTTATTTTCAAGCAGTGGAATGCTATGTTATGTTATTTTCAAGCAGCGGAATGCTGCGTTATGTGTTCTTCTTGCAGTGGAATACTCTGTTAGGTTATTTTCAAGCAGTGGAATGCTGCGTTATGCGTTCTTTTTGCAGGAACGCTGTATTAGGTTATTTTAAGAAGTGGAATGCTGATTTATGTGCTCCTTTTGCAGTGGAATATTGCGTTAGGTTATTTTCAAGTAGTGGAACGTGCGCTATGTGTTCTTCTTGCAGTGGAATGCTGTGTTATGTTATTTTCAAGTAGCGGAATGCTGCGTTATGTGTTCTTTTTGCAGTGGAATGCTGTGTTAGGTTATTTTCAAGCAGTGGAATGCTGCGTTAGGTGTTCTTCTTGCATTGGAATGCTGTGTTATGTTATTTTCAAGCAGCGGAATGCTGCGTTATGTTATTTTCAAGCAGAGGAATGCTGCGTAATGTGTTCTTCTTGCAGCGGAATGCTGCGTTAGATTATTTGCAAGCAGTCGAATGCTGCTTTATTTGCTCTTCCTGCAGTGGAATGCTGCGTTATGTGCTCTTCTTGCGGTGGAGTTTTAAGAAGTGGTATGCTGATTTTTGTGCTCTTCCTGCAGTGGAATGCTGCGTTATGTTATCTGCAAGCAGCGGAATGCTGTGATATGTTATCTTCAAGCAGTGGAATGCTGCGTTATGTGTTATTAATGCTGCGTTAGGTTATTTTCATGCAGCGGAATGCTGCGTTATATGTTTTCTTGCAAAGGAAGGCTGCGTTAGGTTATCTGCAAGCAGTGGAATGCTGCGTTATGTTTTTTGTAAGCAGCGGAATGCTGCGTAATGTTGCTTTATGTGCTCTGCTAGCAGCGGAATGCTGCATTAAGTAATCTGCAAGTAGCGGAATGCTGCGTTATGTGCTCTGCAAGCAGCGGAATGCTGCATTACGTAATCTGCAAGCAGCGGAATGCTGCGTTATGTGCTCTGCAAGCAGCGGAATGCTGCGTTATGTGCTCTGCAAGCAGCGGAATGCTGCATTAAGTAATCTGCAAGCAGCGGAATGCTGCGTTATGTGCTCTGCAAGCAGCGGAATGCTGCATGATGTTTTCTGAAGGCAATGTATTCCTGCTTATGGGTTTGAGACGATTGGGCTTTGGTGATCTGATCGATGGTCTTTCATAGAAGTGGGATATTAATGTACAAGGTAACCACGGTAATTAAGTATCGTTAGTAAGTATTTCTTTGTTTTCCATTTACTGCGTCAATAATTTTGATACAGAAGACTGTTAGCATTTTCTCTCTTTGTTGTCTCGATATGCTGCCAATTATATACCTTATTCATACTTTTATTGTTTCTTTTTTGTCTTGTTGAAGGTAATTGAGATTAGAGAATAATTGATTTACTCACAGCTTTAGCGTGAGTAAATAAAATTATTCGCGTTTCGAAATTACTTTTCTTGGTAGTTTATCCCAGTACTAGTTTGGTCTGAAGTTTATGCTAGTATATTTGGGCGCTCTTTGTCACGTGAATTTCGTGAAATATTTCGGCGTATATAAGTGTGAACTGATATTGTTCTCACCACTCGAGGTTTATGATTGGCAGCAAACAGTCTGTAATGATGATGTTGGTGCTTGTATTTCAGTTATAGCTTGCTTCAGTGAAACAAACTGGCCTGAAAATTTCTTGTCTAGAATATTAAGTTTATTTTATTATAAAATAAATGTTGTTTTTGGTTTATGTTTACTATTCTACACAGGTTATGTTAAGTTTTGAATATATATAATGTGTGTTTGTTTTTTCTAAGTAAATCACTCCGATTGTTAGTTGTAAAGCTACAATTTTGGTTGTATCGGTTTTGTTCTGGTGATGTTTTTTCTAATAAAATCTTAAACACCAGATAAAATTAGAGATTTTATTAATTATTCACGCCTGTGTTTTACGCAAACTTGAAACATTTATCTTAACAACATGATTAAATTTACTTTTAGTCTCGTTTCAGTTCAAATTTACCCGGATACTAGATCGCTGGGAACCATACGAAGAACATTAAATCATTTGTTGAAATATGAATTTACTTCGCGAACAATTGTACACTTTTATGCTGCCAATTATATACCTTATTCCTACTTTTATTGTTTCTTTTTTGTCTTGTTGAAGGTAATTGAGATTAGAGAATAATTGATTTACTCACAGCTTTAGCGTGAGTAACAATATTTTACCTGACCATTACATGTTCTGCCGTACTGTCCCGTACTGAAAATATTCTGAAAAAGTTGTCCCCCTTTGAAAATGAATGCCATTTGTAAAGAAATAAAAATAAACAATCGCTGAAAACTGTGTTCCACCTAGTTATGTGAAATTTCAACACTCGCACGCTATTACAAATGCATCAAAACAAACATGTGTAACAGTTCCTTGAAAATGGTGAGTTTTTAAAAGCGCTTGACTGTCTGGAAGTGGGACCTGTTTAAACAGTTCTTTTTTCGTATGGTTCCCAGCGATCTAGTATCTAGTTTTTACCGGACAGATACTCCTATTGTTAGTAGTGCGGACTGCCACAGAGGCAGGTTTGCCCCCTGAATGTTTGAAGAACGACATGGAAATAAATTACAAGCGTGTGGACTCGACCACTGGTCTTATGGAATTTAATGTTTTCCATCTGTAACAAATCTGAATATCCAGTGGCTGTAACAGTAATTTCTCATACTCGTAGCAAGGTAAAAAACGCCAATGAGAACTTGGCAGAGAATAGGAGCCTATCATGGCGGGACAAATTTTGTGACTTCAATGAATATAACAACTAAGTAAGGAAGGAGTAAAACATTTGCGTTTATCTGATGGTTGGGTCCTTCTTAAACTGTACAGCGGCTTGTTAACCACAAATGACGAATTACGAAATTTATGAATGCGGTGAACATATGAAAGGGCTGATGTCATGGATGTAATGATGGAAGGTTTCAAGCCCATGTCTTGAGAAAGAGCTATAAATTGGATTAACCAGTCAACAGTCACAGGGAGGAGCTTGGTATGGGGGTAAAATGTATCGTGAAACCTCCTGTACTGTTTAATCACATTTCGGTAACTGAGCTGTGTTGCCGGGGCTAAACCGTTCCGTAGAATTCTAGATACCGACTTGTTAAGCCCTGTTTTAGTAAATAGTCTGGTACGACCGTGGCCTGTGTCTCCATATGGGGTGCTAGACGATGGAACTGGTCGATCTGTAAACGGAAAGACAGGGTAAAACATTACTTTCCCCCGCGATATGGTAGGCCTTAACCAAGATATTGTTACGCATGCATCAAAATTAGACGTAGCAGGGACATGGCAGATGATCCTTACAACTTTTTTTGTTGATGATGTAGACCATTGCTTCATTGTCTGAAGTAAAATGAGACACCTATTTTTAAGGGAGGAACCCCAGATTTCGAGAGCTAAGACAATGGCTGAGAGCCCCTTAAATGTAATTGCAAAACTGACCAAGTGGGAAGGCCATGATCCATAAAACCATTTTTTGTCAAAGACTGCCCCATAGCCAATTGCACCTGAAGCGTCAGTGAACAAATGTAACTGTCTAGACGTAACCCAAAGTTGGTCGTAAAGCAAGTGCCTCCCATTGAAATGTTGCGCAAAGAGATCCTAGGCTCGGAGAAGCTTTCTGCTCTCAACAGTTAACCTTATCTTATGATGGGGTTTCCTGACTCCCATGGCAAGGTCAATCAAGCGACGAACAACGGCCAGGAAGGACTACTGAGCAACAGAAGTGCAGTACACCTATAAGAAATTGAAGTTCCTTGAGGGTAAAATTACGACGGGGCTTGAACTGATCTAATAATGACCTGAGGTTGGTAAGTTTGTCGGCCGGAAGGCGTGCCTCTATTAACACCGCATCTATTTCTAGTTTCATAAATATGATAGCCTGGCGGGCAGGTTCTGTCTTTATGGTTTAGTAGGGACTCCAATGAACTTACATAGGGCAAGAGAGGTCTTGAGATCTCTCTGACATTGGCGGGAATTAGAGGGATCTATGATAAGTAAATCATCTAGAATGTGTATCATGTGTCTTATGTTAAAATGTGAGGTTGCAATCCATTGTAAAGGCGAGCTAAAGCGCTCAAAAATAGCACATGAACTTGATGACCACATTGGAAGATATGTATCGTAGTAATATTTGTTGTCAAATTGCATTCCCAATAATTCATGTTCTTTTGGGTGTATGATGGGTATTAACCTGAAAGCATTTGCATTGTCTGTTTTTGCGAAGTATGCGCCTTGGCCTAGCCTTAATAGCAAAGAAATAGCATTATCGAAATTTGTTTCTGTAACGAGGGATGGGGTTATGACATCATTTATGGAGTCCCGTTTTGGGTAGCTGAGGTGGTGTATCAAGCGGAATTGGTTGGTGGCCTTTTTTTGGAACCAACCCAGTTGGGCTTATCCTGAAGCAAGGGGAAGGATTGAGTTGGTATGGACCCTTTACCTGACCAGTGAAGACCTCGGCTTCTAACTTTTCTTTCACAATGTGGGGATGTTCCCAGCAAGACTTAAGATTGGAGGATGTGGAAGGATGACGATGACCTATGAAGCCGAGCCGGAAACCAGATGTAAAGCCACTGACAAGATACTCTTTATCCGGGTGCCCAGTGAGTAAAGTATCAATGTGGACAGTTTGTACCAATGTTTTGGATGGTTTTTGGGATTGGTGCGACCAGGTTTGGTTGCGGTGGGTTTTGGGGCATCTGATGCATCGCTTGCTTCCCAGATACTGTTGAACTCGCAGTTACTGGCACAGTGGCAGTAGCCACACACGTGGGGCATTGGACATGTGGCCTGCTTACATCCCCCCTACGAGTGTATGTCCAACAGGTGTTTGGCAGGAACCTGTTGCGGTTTCTTGACCTGCTACGGGGTGTGAACCTGTTGGGGCCGGACCGAAAGGGCCGATCAGTTTTTGGCTGGGAGAAAATGGGCTGTGAGCATGCCATTCTTTCCCATGGAAATTACTTGGTTTTCTATGTACTGCATAAACTGTTCATCATAGAATGACCATACTTGACCGAGACGTCTATGGGCCAGGTCCCTCACAATTTCCCCATACTTCATGAGTTGTTGTGTTACGTGGGGATAGCGTGAGGAAAACACAGCAACAAACCTAAGGAATGCGGTGGTCCATTGTTCAATGTTCAGCGGCTTTCTGGGGGGTTCGTTTTGAGGAGGCTGCGATTTTGGTGCGTAGCTTTCCCTGTTTGATATTTTTCTTTGTTTTTTTTTTTTTTCGTTGTTTTGAAGTTGGAATGATAAAAAATTTAGGTGACCCATCAAAAGTGAATGAAAAATTCTGTTGTGGCTGTGAGTTGGATGTAGGTAACAATTTATAAAAAACAATAAACTTATTTCTGATGATCTTTTCCTGAATTTTCTTTGAAATCATATTGATATTGGGGTAGAAAGGGGTTCCACAAACGATGCAATATCACCAGTATGTCGCCCTATGATGCCGGCAGTATGATGCATGATTACGGAAACTTTGAACACTGCATTCACTGTTGTCACTAGAGTCCGAGTTCTCAGAGACCGATACAGCATGATGAATGGCCTCGTCCTCGGAGTCACTGCTGAAGGCATATTCCCTGTTTTGTGGATGGCCGCAACCCATACTGTTGTGCGGCAAGTTTGTACCAGCATTCTGTTGTGGTGGATTGTCAAGCATTGCTATTCTGTTGTTAGATTTCCCACTCTTACTTGTACTTGGAACTGTTTTAGAATTTTTAGCTTTGCACAGTGCATGAGCTGTTGCCGCATGCAGTGTCAGTCTGTTGGCTGTTAGATCTTGTGGAGTGTGAGTTTATTTTCCTTTTCTTTCTTAGACTGGCCTCATCACTGGGAGGGCAGCAAGGACAATTCAAACTTGTGGCTGCTGGGCCACGCTTGAACGTCCGCATCTGAAATGTACAGTGCTGGTTGAAAAGAAATAAAACATCAGCGGCAATAACTGTTAAATAGGTTAAACACACTATACAATAAACCCACACAAGTACTAGTGGCACGATGCAGGTCCCTGAAACAGACTATAATGTCTAAAACAGCAGATTTTTAAACTGCATTGTAACTAACCCTGAAACGTGATAAAGCCATTTACAGAGCAATGTACGTCAGACAACCTGCCTGGATTATAAATAAAATCTGGAAAGTAGAACCCTCGGAAGCACCGAGAACAAGGCAAACAGTGAAAATTAGAGACTTATTCAATCTTCAAATCTAAATGAGTTGAAATCAATAATCCCAAAGGACCAGAAAATATAACAACACTGAGATGAAGTCGGGGCGAATTTTACGGCCGCCACACAGCACTTAACACCCGCTGTTGTGTAGTAAATAAAATCTGGAAGGTAGATCCCTCGGAAGCACCGAGAACAAGACAAACAGTGAAAATTGCAGACTCGGTTTGATTCATGAGCAGTAATGGAAAATGCAACACTGCCCACGCCCAATAGCACCGGCTTAAGCAGTTACCAATCTTCAACTCTAAATGAATTAAAATCAATGATCCCGAAGGACCAGAAAATATAACAACACTGAGACGAAGTCCGTGCGACTTTTTACGGCCGCCACACAGCACTTAACACCCGCTGTTGTGAAGTAAATAAAATCTGGAAAGTAGATCTCTCGGAAGCACCGAGAACAAGGCAAACAGTGAAAATTGCAGACTCGGTTTGGTTGAGTCTGTTCATGAGCAGTCATGGAAAATGCAACACTGCCCACGCCCAATAGCACCGGCTTAAGCAGTATTCAATCTTCAACTCTAAATGAATTCAAATCAATGATCCCGAAGGACCAGAAAATATAACAACACTGAGATGAAGTTCGTGCGACTTTTTACGGCCGCCACACAGCACTTAACACCCGCTGTTGTGAAGTAAATAAAATCTGGAAAGTAGATCCCTCGGAAGCACCGAGAACAAGGCAAACAGTGAAAATTGCAGACTCGGTATGATTGAGTCTGTTCATGAGCAGTAATGGAAAATGCAACACTGCCCACGCCCCCTAGCATCGACGTAAGCAGTATTCAATCTTCAAATCTAAATGAGTTGAAATCAAAGATCCCGGAAAGGACCAGAAAATATAACAACACTGAGTCTTTTGCGAAAAATCACCAATAGTGTCCTGACTACTAATTAGAGTTTGCACATGTCCACATGGAAAGTCTGAGTACTGAATCATAGGTTTCGAGTCCAAACCTAGATTATATGACATGCTAGGATTATCCCGAATAAAACTACGTAATCGCGACACAAAGGAATGTCCATATAACTGTACTGAACAAGACATAGTGTTTCGAGGCGAATTGAACGTTTATGTAACCGACGAGTCTTTTGGCCTTTCTTAACAAATAGCGCTAACAGTCCCTCCGTGGTGCAGAAGTTACCTCCGTAACTTGACAACTAATTTATCCATGTAATGTAATACCGTGTTCTCAGCAGAAATTATAGCTTAAAAGACACATTAAAGTTGATTTATATTTGCTGGAAAATCGAAACGAACTTGTCAATTTGCAACGTCTGGTTATTTTATTTCTTCTGGTTGGCTAACTAAAGACTTAAACGCCGTCTGATTGGTTGGGTCATTACTTATTCGTGTATGTGAGAAAAACAAAGTTGTAAGAATAACTTCACTGGATTAAGACTGCTAAATAAATCAAAGCACTAAAAGCGATAGCTGTTACATATACTACCTATATAAATTATTTTATTTAACAATAAAAATGCATTTATTTATACAAAACGTAAAAAACATAGAGTTTTTTCCCATTGAAGAATTAAATAAAGTTTGCTGATAAATTAGAGATATACTTTAAATGGATCAAAATATATTTATCATATTTCATTTTTAGAAAGTAAGTAAAGTTGCCATTATTATCATTGCCATTTATTGGTGGAAAAAAAGTTACCTTTTATACTCCGGATCCAGACTTTAATTTAGATAAATGATGTAAAGTATCACAAAAATGCTGAGCTACATTTAAAGAGCATAAAAATATTAAAATATTAATAATTCAAGAATTAGAATAGCAGTGTCTTATGTTCTTGGCTTCGAGAATGACTTGTTTACCTTTTTTGCAAAACTTCGTCTTTTAATATATCAATCATTCAGGGCCGATTATTATTTCAAGTAAGGACAACAATTTTGTAGTAAAGGATAAGACTGGAGTCAATCAAAAGTGAAGAATATTTTTAAGAATGTCAGCTTCACACTGTAGAACGATGAATCAACACTCTAACTCATTTAAAACTCTATGTATTGATAACAGATGAACATTCATTTCTTATAAACAAGCTATCAATTTACCTATTACATTTAGTTCTTATACCGCATATTTTAATTCACAATATTCTTTATTTTTGTTTCTATTTCTAGCATATCTTTTAAACGTACGCTATTTCTTCTGTTTATACCAATATAGATTTTTCACGATTAAAGATATGGATATATTAATTCTAAAGATTCATAAACGACCTCATGAACAGATTCAATCGAACGGGATCTGCTATACGTTTGCTTGGTTGCGTTTCTATGCTTCCAATAGATCTTCTTAAAGATTTTTTTTTCTCAAATAATAATAGCAATTCAGTTTTTGGCACACTTCAAGTGCTATTCTTACATGTTTCAATAATTTGTATGTGTATAAATATGAGAGTTGTCTCTCCAGTCTCCCTAGAGACCATACGGAAACTGTCTTTTCTTTATTAATTTAGTTTAAAGCAATAATGGAAATTAAAGAACCAACGCCAAGATCACAGGGCAAAGTAACATCCTCCTCACAATGAGGAGAGCGAATTCGGAAATTGTATGCAGGGTTGGAAAAAAATGTAAGGCTTGAGGAATACGACACTGATTTCAACATTTTGAAAAGCATTTATAGAGACTTTGAACAGTTCTTTGCAGCCAATAATGGAAAACCGACAAAGAAAACGATAAAGACGAGATTTAGATTTCTGTTTGACAATGAAATACTAGACGGAAAGTTTACTGATCAGCATAGAGCAATTTCCCTCGTATAGAAGCAAGAAGACAGTCCTATCGATGGTGACACGCTTCTTTTACGTGCAATGCCAGTAAATGTGGAAAAGGAAAGTGCACAGGAATAAGTACTTGGCAATATAATTGCTATACTTGTTACCAGGCGTCCAGAGTTAATTGTGTTTCCCAAAGATAATTCGGACTACAAGGGAATAACGCCAGTGCATCTCGCTTTTATTAAAGAAGACATACACATTTTGTTTAGCATGGCAAGTACTCTTGACAAAATCCACGAGCTGAGACTTCCGAAGGAGACAATACAAGGTATTTGCGCCGTAGGACCTGTATTTCAAGAAAAGGTGGTGATGGCTGGAACCCCAATCGGAGTTGCAGCACTCAAATTCAATTTAGAGATTTTCATGTCATTCTTCAACACTTTGCTTCTGGTCTGGATTTTACAAATGATAAAGGTAACAATATTGTACATTCACTTTTCAAACATGTATACGTGCAAGCGGACACACTCAATGATGTTCTTGAAATGCTGAACTACAAAATGTACGTATTGAATTGTAAATTCATTACGAACGTCCCAACGTTTGAAAAAACAAGTGGAGTGGAAAATTAGAAAACAGGCACACAAACTACTGATGATGACGAACAAGGAAAGGCTAAATCACTTACAATTTGCCGCCAAAAGAATGCAGTTCCCTACTTTGGAATTTATTATGCAAAGCGAAGTAAGTGCATTCTTAATTTGTTGTATTTTCCCCTACCTGAAAATGTTTGATTTAATATATAAATTAGTAAAACTTTTTGAGATACATTGCATATCGCATTTTACTTTTTTTTTTATCAAGATTGAAAAAGTGGAAATTCTATAGGTCGCCCTACAAGACAAAATGAAAATGTTGCAGCCTCGGTTTGATTGAGCATGTTCTTTGGCAATTTCCGTGCTATAACATAATCTCGTGCGCTATTTCGATCATAACAGAAAATTGTTACAATTAATTATTCAAGGCAATATTAAATTGATGTCTGTATATCTAATCATCTAACTATATGAAAACATACGTTATATTTTGTGTCTGACTTTTTGCCTATTTTGCCTTATTTTGTTTCACAGGTCACGGGGATCCGGCGATGGTCTTTTCAATGAAGATGTTTATGTCATCATTGAAATAGAGACAGTGAATCTAGAAGAAGAGATTGGAGAAACTGATGAAGAACAAATCAAACCAGCACACCATGAATCAGTCCTGGAGTATCGTGTACATCAACAAACAAACAATGCTTTCATGTTTGCAGACTTCATGTCTGTGAAAGATGTTATCAGGTAAAAATGGAAGAGTTACACGTGGTGGTCTACTGGATAGTTTGCTATACATGTAATTCTCATGTTCATTCTGTCTGTCGTTGCAATCTACAGGTCAAAACTGGTGGAACCTCTATCTAGGAATAGCACACCTGATTTTGCCTATGTTGTTCTTCGAAACGCATTCGTCATCGGGGTTTCAATTATAGGTTTAGTTTTCGGATTATTGTATCTGGCCATGGAGATTTCACGAAAACTTACTTAAGTTTTCAATACCAGACATCTTCAAATATCATGAAACAGGCTTTGCGGCATTTTAGCACTCCATATTCAAACCTCATTTTCAAAATATATTTTAGTTTGTTTTCCCTTCTCCTTATAGTCGATTGTGTTATCGCTGCAACTGAAACATTTGGATCCTTGTCGGGTTATGAAAATTATTGCCTAATCCTCGCTGTAATTGTTGGTTGGTACCTGTTGATGTTCTTTCTACAAACTTTTAAGGCTTTCATTATTTTTACAATTTTGATCCAGAAAGCATTGCTAGATATGCTGAAATTCGCCCTTGTTATGGCATTCTTTCCTTGTGGCTTTTTCTGTAGCAATATATATGATCATGCAAGGTACGGACACCGAAGATGATAATTTCAAAAACTTTAGTACAGAAATGCTAAAAATGTTGACGATTATGCTCGGTATTGGCAAAATGGGAATTTTGTTTCGAAGCCTGACACCCCTTTCTAGCTATTTTTGTTTTTGTTCTGTTTATTGTTTATTTTGTTAATGCAATTCTACTCTTGAATACACTGATAGTTATGATGTCAAATTCTTGTACGGATTTGATGAACAATTACGGGGGTGTTGTATAATGTAGCTGCTAAACTCCACTGCCGTCTCCAGAAGCTGTCAGTTATTCTGTTTCTCGAAGGGGGTTTTCCTGATGCATCTGTAAGGAAATCGGTGTAAAAAAGAAGAAGAAATATAGATTTGAAAACAATCAATGGTCTCATAACACACAGAGATCGTATATGGGCTAGGAGTTCCGTGCAACACAACGGATTGAAAACTCTTCCGATTCTTTACATTTCACTCATCAGGCTCAAGGTTTTGTACATGTATCACTAATGAGGCAGCAATTGAATCCAGAAATCAAAGAAATTTATAAACAGGATAACAACATTTCCCACACTTGTATCACGAGAAGTATAAACATAAAACAGATCGATAAAAAAATATTTGTGATTGTTGCCAACAAAATATGATGCAACTCGAGAAAACAGAAGAGAATATAGAGGACATTGAAAAAGAAGAATCGCAGTGATATTTACCTTGATGGCAAAATCAATTATGCATATATAACGGAGACAGATATATGATAATTTATAACATTACGGACAAATTATCTCTTTAACCAAGTGCGTGTATTAAAGAAATCTAAAAGTTTTAACTTTTTTTTCTCTTTGTTAGTGATTTCTCTAGTAACTGCTGATCTAGCTGTATACGTTTTAAGATTTGTAGTGTAGTACAATTTTGATGGACTTGGTGTGTTGTTGAATTGTGTGTTGTTCAAAATACAATAACACATTTGTACTATTCGACAATAAACGAAGTATCATACCGCGGGATGATAATGAAATCTAACACTACGCACCTGTTTTAAAGTAGAACAATTGCAGTATCAGATTTCATTATCTGCAACAAGATTGTTAAAGTTTAGAACTTGAATAGTACAAATTTATTAATGCATTTTGAACATTACAATATTTGGTGCACTTTGATATCTACAGTATTAGTTTTCACAATATTTTTTCGTGTATTTCATTGTAGAATGAGTTTTCTTTGTTAACTGGTTGTTAAAGCTTGATTCAGTATGCATTATTTCTAATTCTTTGAATTAGATTATTTGATCTTTGGTTTTATTTGATAAATATTTATGTTTTTCAACAAGTCAGTCTATTCATAACTAATCATGTTATAAAACATCTTTTCCACCGACATTTGTCTAATACTTGTGAATACAATGTAAAGTTCTTTGGATTCATACAATTATCTGTGGATACAAACACAAAACTGTCCAAGTCAAAAGCTTAAATATGCTTGCGATCAGATTTTCTACAAAAAGATCAATGTCTCTCACGAGTTTAATATAACGGTATACTATCAACGTTTCAATGTAGAATTTGTTTATCTATTCATACAAAGATACAAATTTATTTACTGTTCAATACCATTCGTTTACAAAAACATTAGATGTAAAATGCTAACATTTATTTGTTATCATTACGCCTTTGCATAGCAAACAAGTGATTATATACAACGATTCAATGCCAAAAGACTGATATGTATGTCATGGGTTAGAAATCAAACGTTCTTAATAAAGGCATGTTTTAATTTTTCTTGGAGCCCGCTTGCCTCGAGCTCGATATAGTCATCAAAATGGTGACCAGTGTATGTGCATGCGTTTGTGCATCTATCCGATTTCGACGATAGCTTTGACATGCATGGAGCATTCTTATTTCATTTGACAAAAGTGTTCGCCTCAATGAGAAGGCGTGCCCGCAAATTATATGTCAACGTCACACTTTTGTTTTCTGGGTTCTGTTGTTGTTGTTGTTTTTTAGCAGAAAAGTTTGTGTTGTTGTGTTGGCTTTAACGTCGCACCGACACAGTTGTAGGTTAATCAAGCTTTTATAGTGGAGGAAGACCCCAGGTGCCCCTCCGTGAACTATTTTATCACGAGCGGGCACCTGGGTAGAGCCAGCTGGATGGCTTTCTCATATGAAGAATTTAATGCCCCAAGCGAGGCTCTAATCCATATCGGTGAAGGGCAAGTGATTCAATGTATGCGACGTGCTATATCTGCCACTTGTCAACAGAGGCCTTATTGATAGGGAGTGCGCAAGACTCAGGTTCCTATTACAAAAGTCAATATTACACTTTTGGATCAAAGGCCATGTCAGAGCTTTTCCAAGCAGTAACTTAAACATGCAATGAGCAATCTTTAGCTCAACTATTTGAAGATTAGGTAGAGCTGTTTTCACAAATTGACATACGGGCCTTATTTTATCTGTAGTGTAAATGCAGGTATTGCATCATCTTTTTGTAAATTTTTGAGTTATTGAGGTAAATGTCAGATTTCACGCATGAAATACCTCTCATATTTTTCTGTATTTCGTAACTTAAATTTCCATGTAAATTTCATTAAATTCTGTTCAGTAATAAGAAAGTTGATATTTTATAAACTTCAGTAATTTATGTTTTTATCCCCAAAACCACTATAATGGGCCTCAAATTGTCAATTTAAATCCGCGCCAAAGTAGTTAGATTCCCCGGCTATATCGTGAATCCCGTGAAAATGACAATAGTCATAGCACACGGATTATCCGTGAATCCCATGAAATTTAGTATTTGGCGGGACATTACCCTTTAAATAGACTGGACTAGATATGCCTTGCGCACACCAATTCCGACTAGACGAATCTATGTCTGAATTATTTTCTTGCTAGAAATTTATGCTCGATCGAGGTAAGAAATTTATTTGTTAGATTTTTGTATGATTTTTTGCATTACGATTTTTATTTGGTAAATTTTTGTTCATTCTACAGAATTCAGTAACATTTACTTTTCGGCATGTGATTTTGGCTAGTTTCGGTATGTCAGGAAAATTTATTAAATTTTTCAGACTTTTGTAAATTATTTAGAAAGAGGAGTCTAAACGTTTCGTTTATATAAGATGTTAGATTTATACTGAAACTTGTATCGTGATAATTGTAAAGCACTGTTTCAAAAACTTATGTCAAACATTTTGTTAATTATGGAACGCCATTACTGCATTGTATTGTTAGGTATAAATCAATATGGCAAGTCTAGTATCATGTATGTAATATATTATTGTAATTTGTAATTGTGTGCCAGTCTATAGCACATCTAATTAATGTCCGTTGTAGTTTATGGCATTAGATATTATATGGATGCCAACTATGATATAACGTTTGATTTATATTGAATTTTGTTAATTTGTAGTTGTAAATAATAGCTGCAGTTTATCATTTCCGTATCTATAATGTTTCATCATAAAAGTTTCATATCTTTTTCATACTTTAACTTTAGTCTTTTAAGTAAGTAATTTTTGTAATAATGGAAGTAATTAGTGACGTATTTGAATCACATGACGTATGAACTTAGTAGCACATATGTTTTGTATAAGTAGCATGTATTATTTATGGGAGCCTACGGAGGTATGGTGTACCCAAAGGAGCAGTTTTATGCCCTGACTTATTTGTTTTGCTATGGTACAAAGTGACGTGATACAGTTCTTTAATTTAATTGCGAACTTTAAGTACCACAAACAAAACGTATCTCTAAATCCAGTCCCTTTAAACCGTGAATACGTTGATTCCGTGTTGGCTCCCTATGGTGGTAGGTGATTGCATCCCTGAGCTGACTTCAGAGGATAACAAAAATCATCGTCTTTGCGGTTTACGGCACAACCATTGGACGTAAGCTCTGCGCTGGGAATATCACATCCAGGCGAGTGAAGACAAGTGAACCTCGGGTATTGTACTTCCGGGTTATGACATCACCAGGAAAATCGTCTGGCGGAAGAAGCTAAAATATATAACAAATGGTAAGCACCATAGCAAAATAAATAAGTCAGGGCATAAAACTGCTCCTTTGGGTACACCATACCTCCGTAGGCTCCCATAAATAATACGTGCTACTTATACAAAACATTTGTGCTACTAAGTTCATACGTCACGTGATTCAAATACGTCACTAATTACTTCCATTATTACAAAAATTACTTACTTAAAAGACTAAAGTTAAAGTATGAAATAGATATGAAACTTTTATGATGAAACATTATAGATACGGAAATGATAAACTGCAGCTATTATTTACAACTACAAATTAACAAAATTCAATATAAATCAAACGTTATATCATAGTTGGCATCCATATAATATCTAATGCCATACACTACAACGGACATTAATTAGATGTGCTATAGACTGGCACACAATTACAAATTACAATAATATATTACATACATGATACTAGACTTGCCATATTGATTTATACCTAACAATACAATGCAGTAATGGCGTTCCATAATTAACAAAATGTTTGACATAAGTTTTTGAAACAGTGCTTTACAATTATCACGATACATGTTTCAGTATAAATCTAACATCTTATATAAACGAAACGTTTAGACTCATCTTTCTAAATAATTTACAAAAGTCTGAAAAATTTAATAAATTTTCCTGACATACCGAAACTAGCCAAAATCACATGCCGAAAAGTAAATGTTACTGAATTCTGTAGAATGAACAAAAATTTACCAAATAAAAATCGTAATGCAAAAATCATACAAAAATCTAACAAATAAATTTCTTACCTCGATCGAGCATAAATTTCTAGCAAGAAAATAATTCAGACATAGATTCGTCTTAATGTCGGAAGGTGGTGTGCGCAAGGCATATCTAGTCCAGTCTATTTAAAGGGTAATGTCCCGCCAAATACTAAATTTCATGGGATTCACGGATAATCCGTGTGCTATGACTATTGTCATTTTCACGGGATTCACGATATAGCCGGGGAATCTATCTACTTTGGCGCGGATTTAAATTGACAATTTGAGGCCCATTATAGTGGTTTTGGGGATAAAAACATAAATTACTGAAGTTTATAAAATATCAACTTTCTTATTACTGAACAGAATTTAATGAAATTCACATGGAAATTTAAGTTATGAAATACAGAAAAATATGAGAGGTATTTCATGCATGAAATCTAACATTTACCTCAATAACTCAAAAATTTACAAAAAGATGATGCAATACCTGCATTTACACAACAGATAAAATAAGGCCCGTATGTCAATTTGTGACACTGTTGCACTTACCTATTCGTCGTCGTCGGCGTCCGCGTTGGCGTCCTGATTTGGTAAAGTTTTTATGTAAGCTGGTATCTCAGTAACCACTGTTGGACTGGATTGAAACTTCACGTACTTATTTTCTGTGCTGAACTGATATGACGTGCACAATTCCATAATGCCATTTCGCATTTTTTCAAAATTATTCCCCTTTTTCGACTTAGCAATTTTTATTTAAATTTTTGTATGTACATGTAAGCTGGTATCTCAGTACCCACTTATGGGAATGGATTGAAACTTCGCACACTTATTCGCTGCTATAAACTGACTTGCACTGTACACACTTTACAGGTTCCATAACGCTATTTTGCATTTTGTTCAAAAGAAAATATGCCCTTTTTTGATTTAGCAAGTTTTGGTTAAGTTATGGTATGTAAGCTGTTTTCTCAGTACCCGCTAATGGGAATAGGCCTCAGTGGCTGAGTGGTTAAAGTCTCTGACTTCGAATCACTTGCCACTTACCGATATAGGAAGGTCGATGTCATAACAAGTGCCCGTGATGAAATAATGCACGGAGGGTCATCTGGGATCTTCCTCCACTACTAAAAGCTGAAAAGACGCCATATGACCTAAAATTATGTCGATGTTAAACCCAGTAAGAACAAAAAAATGAGTAGGGATTGACACTTGACACATTTGTCCACTGTGATAAGTTGACATGTATAGGACAGGTTCCATTACTCTGTTTTGCATTTTTACAAAATTATGCCCTTTTCGACTTTTTATTCTTTCAATTAAATAGTCGAGCGTGTCTGTCCTCTTACAACTTATTTTAATGTCGGACATGTTTACTGTAATGTTACGACATGTAACACGCAAGACCCGGAAAATTTCACAAAGGTAAACTTTGGGGTCATGTGCATGGTCAGCTTTTAACGAGAATTTGCAAGAATTATCTCCCTTAGTTATTTACTGTGTTTAAGCAATTCCCTTCAAATTGGATTGCCTCCCTTACATTAGCTAAAGTCGTGTCATTCATATTCTTTGTCATGGATTTTGCATTCATCTAAATTTTTGCTTTAGGTAATACACGAAAATTAAGCTCGCACGTTACTCCACAGAAAGCAACAAGTAGCCAGTTTTGATATAAATCATGTCGTTTTATAGATTCATATAGAAATATTATTCTTGTGAAGATATATAACTTTTCTCTAAAAAACATTATGTTAGCTTATGGTATTGCGAAATTCGTGTTGTCGTGTAACAGAAAATGAAAACATTTGAATAAATTTCTTTTCTTTTGAAACTTTGAATCCCGCTAAACATTGAAATCCAAGACTTTTTTCATAACGAGCTTTCCCACAAAAACATGTATAATAGTTTTCCTCGAGAAAAACGAAATTTGTGTGAAGATACATGTATTCCCATTTTGCCTGATTGTTCTTGTCCATATAACTGTACTTTTGTTTAACTATCATGCCCAGAAGTTTACCTTAAAACATGATAAAATAAAGTAATAAACTAAGCAATATTGTATTTGACAGGCAATAGCAAAGAAAAACCCGAGCAATTTAACAAACTTCAGAAACGTACAAGTTACTAAAACACGCACACACATGTTTTATTAACTGGCCTTGATCCAAGGTTTTCCATAGAAGTCAAAGAAAGAAAGAATCTATTGAATTATGAATCAAATTTCTGATTTTTCTTATCAGCATTGGTTTTTTTTTGTATCAAAGAGATCCGAACTCATTTTTTTAATAAAACAATTAGCTCTGATTCACCCTGTCTACTCTTTTTCATAGACAAACTTTTTCCCTGTCGCCTGGTGGAGTCTCAGCGCATGTGGACTGACCATACAGCTGGCAAAACCAGGCGAAGCATATCTTAAACTTTTTATCACTACTTCATCTATCCATTTATTCATTATCTTAACAATAGTTTTTCATTTTAACTAAGTACTTACATTTAAATAGTAATATAAGTCATAATTTAGTATATTCTTAATATATATATTTTTTATATATATATTTTTTTCTCTCTCTTTCATGCATGATGCCAATCTGTTTTTATTGTGATAACATTGTAGATGACAGAGGCGGGTGTGGCACTGTGTATGACCCTCTCAAGCCCCTTTTCCCTCTCTACATCTTTCTTTCGGTAGGTTGGGATAAGTACTTTACTTGGGGAATTAGGTTTTCTGTCTCACACTTGTCACATACCCGACTGTCAACTACTAATTCCTTATTTTATGCCCATAGACTTGTATTTTTACTTGCATGTACCAATATAATATGTTTATCTTCTTATGCTGTGCTTTAACCATGTACTTTTCTTTTACAGCCTTTTTTAATAGTTATATTATTTTTTACATATGTTTGTCGGGAAATAGCTTTAAGCTAATGTTTTTGTTATATATAGTATCCGACGTTAAATAAAGTTTCTTGTATCTTGTATCTTGTACTTATTCATAGCGTCTAAGTGACTTGTATAATCAATGATATATGCCATTCAGATATGTGTTTGTACATACTATACAATTCAATCTTGAAATCAAATTTATCGTGTAAACTAAAGTCTTTAGCTGTAAAGGTGGCTATTTTGCATGCTTTCCACGAACAAAACCGTGACAAAAATGTAGGTCGCACTAAAGAGATAATCCTACCGTGCAAACTCATGGAAAGCATGCCAATTTTTTTCTCTTTTTTTACACGCTTGGATTTCATTTCTAAAATAGACATGATATTGCGCGTCTGTTAATTCCACCCTTTATTGGCATATCGTGGAAATCATGCTGTGTCTTTGTTTAAATAAATGTACACATTCTCTCTTTCCCCCCCCCCCCCCCCCCCGCACACACACACACTCTCTCATCAGCTTTCAACGAGCGCCTAACTTGCAAATTACACTATTTCATAAGAAAATTATTCTTTGAATTTGTTTTTCTCCTGTCGTCGAATGTTTCAATATTCCAAAGATATTTAGTTTTCAGTCGAAAATTATGTAATTCATATTGATTCGTATTGTTCTCATAAACAGTTTGGTGAAAAATCAAAGCTCTGTTCTATTCTGTTCTTTTCATTTTTTTTCTATTTTTTGACTAATTAGACAATTATGAACGTTATTATTTCAAAGGACTATATTGAATCGTACGTCACTTGTTGGTATATGCAGTTTCGTAAATTAACACGGTTTAAGTTAAATCAGAACTTTAAGAAATCCACAAGATTTTAATTTCTTGATACACTTTGAAGTAAAATGGAAGCAAGAAGCCTTTACCCTATTACACTTATAATTATATTATTGTATTGTTTATAAAGTCAAGAATACCTACATATGTGATAATAAATTGTCATGCTTTGATAATTATAATTCATTTACCTCTAAAGTAACAGAAATTAAAAACTTTAGTGTTTTTCACTATGTGTTCAATATAAACGATGGTGATACTTTTAAAACAAAATTGGAAGCAAGAAGATGTTCAGTTAGAATAAATATTTTCACATTAAATTGAAGAGCAGAAATTGAAGTTTACTGTCATATCTGGTAAAATATTCACACACCAAAAGATATATTTGAAATTAATCATTGAAAATGAATTTCCTATATAATCTATTGCTCAAATTAATATCAGTAGGGAAACCAATATTGATTATCGGATAGTTTTCAAGGGGGACAACCTACTATGATAAGCCAGCCAAATATAATAAAAGCTGGGGATGGTCAAATCTTGTCCTGGCTACAAATTTAAAACGCACGGACCAATCAATTCTTTATTGGCAGAAATGTTTGCGGAAAAGACAGAGTGTGGAACACAACAACTGGGCACCTATCAGAAAGATGAATGTCACAGTTAAGGGTCAACCGTATGTATGATCTTTTCACGACTTGCATGGAGTAATCTTATAAAGTGTGTATCGACAGTCATAATGTTGCTTTTGTGGTTCAAAATCCTTGTTCGAAAAAAAAATGATACACAGGCTACACTCTTTTTCGCGTATCTTCATTTTATCTGAATTCTTCAAAATGTTTCTGCATTTTAAAATGTGGAATATAAGACCAATTCTCTGTAAGAACCCAAAAATTAAAGAAGGGGTCGGAAACTCATAGTCTCAGAATTACTTCATATTTGCACCCTTTTTAGTATTCAAGCCATATATGAAGAATCAAGGGTGAAAAGATATGAATCAGCTCTGGTTACCATGGAAACGGGAACATTATACTTTTGCGAAAAATGGCTATTTCTGAGAGTCAAATTTTACTAAAATGTTACAATTTTCTTCACACATAGTGGTCTCTATGTCTGAAATAAAGCACTAATTTTCACATTTGCCTGAAATACATACCTGAAGTAATTATTTAAAACAAATATTGTCTTTCAACATTTTCACAGTTTTAGAAGCAACAATTTTATAAATACCCCCTTTTAAGATTTTACATTATGTTTAAAAATTGGTCTGCGTGTATATTTTTTAACTTCTTATAGAAATAAAAGTGCACGCATCTGAATATAATACTTGTATGGATTCAGCAGAGCTATGATACCCATTTCAATTTAAGGAGGAATTTTAGTGGGTCATTCATATTTGAGCTTTTTACAGGAATTTGAAAATTGACAAAAAATGAGTTTTCAGCAAACTCATTTATGCCTAAATTACAGAATAACCTGAAATAATTTTACATTGTCAGATACAGAATTATAGCAAAACATAAGTATTTCATGTTAAATCATTTTACAAAGTTATAATATCCAACACTTTGTCTAGAAATTAAGTAGAATGTTCCGTTACCATGGCAACGTACAAGAAAATTATAATTCAGACCTTTTTAAAGCACTTTCTGTATCAATTTTGTATTCTATGAAACAAGAAAAGTTCATCTGCAAACTGTCAATGCATCTAACGCACCTGAAGCACATTCTGGGCAGAATTAAGAAGGATACAACCAAAATAATGATCTATGAAACTTAAAGCATTGTCACAAGGTCAGTTCTCAACAACCTTGAATGCACTTTTCTTTCTTTTGGGTAAACTAATATTGAGTTTCAAAGCAGTTGGAAATAATCATAACCAACTGATACTGGCCTTTAAGGTATTGTATGGTTACTAATCACGACTGTCCAAATTTTTTTTCAAGTTGCCATGGTTACAACATTCATTTTGCATTTAAAAAAAATTAAATCATAGTTATCTTTTTTGCTGCAGTTACTATAAAGCCATTAATATTAAATGACATTTTTGGATAAAATAACAAAAATATCTATGTGTGTTTGTGTAAAGGCAGTGTCCTTTCATCTTTGGAAATCATTTTGTTGCCATGGAAACAAATAGTAGTAAAAGCAAAATCATGTCTACTTCGCCATTTGATTTAATATATAGATCTTAAATACTATTCAAAATAATGAACAAATAACAGTGTATATCCAAGACTGAAAAATTATGACATGATATTTAAAAATAGTACAGTATGTTCATGTAGTAACAGTTATGATGCACATTCTTCCTTTAACAATCAAATTAAATCAAATTATCTACAGAACAGTTTTGTCAGTATTTTGCTAGATACAACTTTAAATGAGCCGCGCCATAAGAAAACGAACATAGTGCGTTTGCGACCAGCATGGATCCATACCAGCCTGTGCATCAGCGCAGTCTGATCAGGATCCATGCTGTTCGCTAACAGTTTCTCTAATTGCAATATGCTTTGAAAGCGAACAGGATGGATCCTGACCAGACTGAGCGGGCTGCTCTGGATCTATGCTGGTCGCAAAGCCACTATGTTGGTTTTCTCATGGCACGGCTCAAATGTATTTAATTCTTTAAAACTATCAAGACAATGGCCAGACTTTTAACAGATAGCTATAGATAATGTAGATTTAAGACTTTACTAAGTTTATTCAGAAAAACCCTGATCATGCACATTCCAGTGCCAGTAAATACTCAGTTAATACAAACTGCAGATGCATACATATCTCCTAATGCTTTTTCCAAATTTATCAAAATACACAACTAAATCTACTTTATTTATTAAAGTAAATACATGCTGGTAAAATAGGATGTTATATGCCTTGTATATCTTAGAATGAAACCTGTTTTACAGATGACAATTTTACTGGATTTCTGAAGATTAATAGATGTTGTTACATGAATGAGGTCTTAAGTTAGTCAGAAAGTCAGCTAGAAACTCAGATGTTCTCTTTAATCATTGGCCAATTAGTATATATGGGCTTAAGTAATTACCTAACACAATATAGGTAACTTTACAAATGTATAAATTTTCATTAAAATTTAAATTGCAGACATTCTTAAAAAATAAATTTCATCAGAAAATATGATTTTATGATACAGGCTTAAGAGGGAAAAAGAATTCTAATATTTCAGCAGTCTCACAAAATTAAGTATACTAATTCAACCATTGTTATGCTATATTTTCTCAGTATTTTTTTAAGATTTAAAAAATCTATATGAAATAAAATTATCTATGGTAGAAAATATACACTTAGATCTGCATGTGTTTGAGTAATAAGCCTTCATGTATAATTATGCTGTAAATCTGATGAGAACTGCAAAACATGTGCTTTTTTTACAGATATGCAAAGACTGTCATGAGTTTATTCCATTTAGATATGTTCAAGTGCATCTTTTTCAAAATATATTAAATTTTATCAAATTTGAATATAACAAATTTAATGTTATTCATGCAAAAGTAATCAAACAGTATCAGATTTTTTAAATTTTAATGTAAAGTCAAGAATAAAGATAATTTTCAATTACAGGGCCTTTGGTTAAAAAACTATCAACATTTTTAAGAAATGACATTCTAATTTTTTCCCGTAAATCTGAAAAAGAAACATTAATGCAAACAACATAATTCCATCTTCAGGGTGTCCAGTGTTAGTTCTTCTATTTATGTCAAAGGCACCAATCATTAGTTTGGTCTGTGCAATCAAAAAAAAGGACAGATCTTCACTATTCAGATGTCCATAACTTATTCCAAAAACACTATTAAACTGATGATTCCCCACTTTCAGCCTCTCTATTTGGAAAACACACATACTATTTTCATAAACATTTTACCTTCACAATGACATACTGCATTTCAAACTTGTGTCCTCTACTATAGAGATGAAATGTCATCTTGTCAACACTAAACTACCTGGATCAGACAGTTATGTCACAGACTGCACATTTGCAAGTTATAAAAAGTATTGTTATTTTTATTTGATACAAAAGCTTGAGAAGGCTGGGGGTCTTTATTCTTTATTTAAATAAATGTAGGCCTCTTATGTGTAAATATATATATATATAAAACCATATTAACTGTCACACAAACCATTTACATTCAGTATGTACTTGTAAAACAGGCATGTGCAGATTAAAACATGCTGACTTATGTGTAGCATTGCAATGGATGCAACTAAATGTTTTCATTTCTCAGCATTCAGTGAGTTTTTACTTCAGTAAGTGTATATTTCTACAGGTACTTTGGCAAACACATACACTGTTGCAAATGACTAAATTATAATTACCTCTCTAGAACATCCACTTACTTCATAGTTGTTTGAAACTTTATCATCAAGCAGTTATTTTCAAAAGAAACAACGCACAGCTGAAAAACAAAACAAATAAATTTACAAAATATATACATTTGAAATGAAAATATGTCTTTATCTGCTTTTTACAAATTACATAAAAAGCATGCTAATGGTCATTTACAACTAAAATCAGGGCTTTTTCCATTATAAATCTACCTCCAATAAAAGGAGGTAATCCCAAAGAAAACAGTATGTATCTTCCCAAGTCTGAATATGAAATTCCCAAGTGTGTTACCTTATATGGGTGTTTGATGTTTTAAAATGGCTTTGAAAATTTGTATATATTTATATTTAGGTTATTACAACAACATTTATAGTGTTGCTCAATTACTGAAATGTAATCCATTAATATTTAACACAAAAATATCTTTACATAGATTTTGGTAATTTGGAAAATTTCCACATTAGACAATTTCTGAGAGCATTTTCCCAATTCCACGGGTGTTGGTTCATAGTATTCCCAAAATGATGGACAAATGCCTGTAAGTTTTATCTTGGTAAAATAATAAGAAATGTCTATCCAATATTTAAGAAAATAACCTCTGTATGGTCTTTGAATCTGTTGAAGGAAGTGAGCACATATTTTGCATAGCTTGAAATTTTTACATGTCATATTAAAACATAAAATATTATGAGACTCACCTGTTTTCATTGTAGTGTTATCCTTTAACACTGATCCTTCAGTCAATTGATACAAACTTCACTTTTGGAGATAAACAGACAGATGTCAGACTCTGAAGTCTTATTATTGTCTATCCACAGTTTAGACGCTTTTCTGCCAGAGTATTTTTCCCAAACAATGTCGCTATTCAGCAAATTTTAAACGTGGACTTGGTTTGAAGGGACACATCCAAGCATCACATGCCCATTTAGCATAAAATTTCTGACTGCCATTGTATCTATATACTAAAAATTTGCGAAATCCGAGTAAAAATCTGAATTCAGCATAATCCAGGAAGTAAACTTAGATAAGCTCTTTTTGATTTCCTAAATGAAGAGCATCAAGGGGAGGTAATAAAAGTAGGAAAAATGCCCTAAATCATAAACTTTGGCCCAAATCGTCAAGAATGTGTCTGAATGACCCACTACGATTTATGTTTCTTTTTGAAATATCACATTCCCTTTGTACAAACAAATATACTTTTCATGCAGAGACCTGTGCACTTTTCAAGATGTAGAGCACAATATAAACATATGTTTTGCTCCATAAATATATTTTTTCTTGCAGATAAAAGTCTAGATCATACAAGAATCAAATAAATATTTGGAGATATTAGTTTGGTATGAAACCTTGTTCATTTGCCTTTAAAACTTGCAAGTACGAAAAAAAGGACAATTTCCAGTACTTTCCAGATAACAAAATAGACATGCACCCCTACTTTTTTGAAAATGCAGCAAGTTGGGGATTTGCATCCTCGTTTCCATGGTAACCGGGACATATATTGAAAAAATGAAAAACAGGATTTTCTTAGTTTTGCACCCTCTTTAAGAAAAAATCGGTTTAAAGGAAATCTGTGACTATGAGTTTCCAACTTTTTTTGGTTCTTACAGAGAATTGGTCATAATAACTATGCTTTTTATTTAAAGGGATTGGCCTCCAGATCGTTCGACAACACAAAAAATTGTTTGTTTTTTTAGATATCTGGAAATAAATGCTATATTTGTTAAGAAGGCTTTAAAACTTAATTACTGACAAACTATATGTTACGGAAACACATGAGAATTTGCTGTTTTTACTACTTTTAACGATGAAAATTAAAAAGCGTTTGTAACGCTTTTACTCCAGGTAAACTGTCTCGATTATAAATATCTATATTTTGAAGTCATAATTAACTAATTCCGCTGTAGCTCTATTGGTTACGACGACGGGAAAATGTCATTATTGTCGCGGTGGTCCGGGGTTCGATTCCCGACGAGGTCATCTTTTGTTTTTCTTAATTTGGAATTTCTATAATATTTTAGAAACAAAAACTCATATTCTAATGTTCATAATATGACCAAACTTCAATTTGAGAGAAAGATTATTTTTAGCCAAATCTGGAGGTCAGTGCCTTTAAAGAGATCCAGGTTTAATTAAATAATTATATCGACACAAAGTTTTGTATGCATAATACACTGAAGAAATGTTTGATTTCTAGCTTTAAGGTAGTGGCTGGCAATTTCCCTGTGGTTTTGTATTCTCGTATGTTTTTCGGCATACTAGCAGAGTTAATGTAGCTCACACGAGCAATGATTACCCTGAAATTCGGAGAATACTGAAATAACATACAGAAAAACACAGTTTGTTAAACAATGTTAGAGAATTATGTTCCTTAGCAATTACGATATTATACGTATTAATTATTTTGTGTACACTTACATTTTATAAGGTAGCTGCATAAATAGCAGTAAAGTACACTGTATATTGCAGACTCCAACACATTTGAGACAGATAATCAATAATATGTAGTAAAAATTACAGTTGAATCTGCAAATGTATACCTATCCTTGTCTCAGATCTTCAAAAATTTTTAAATGTAAATATCATTTCTATATAGATAGTGGGAATTTACCAGTTTTACCAGTGACAGTATACATTAGAATGTTTCTCACTGCTTTATGAGAAGAAATAACACCATGCATATTGTAGCTACAAACTAAACGTTTTTTCTAAAGGAGTCAGACTACCTAGAGAATATAGACTAGTACTTAGTAGATAAAAAACCGGGTCACAGTTTTACAACCATCATCGTGTTAAGAGGCAGAGCTTGAGTTACAGCACATTGGCATAATATTATAACCACTAAATATAGGACTTATTAAAGAATAAAGGTAAATCTCCTTTGGATACAGCTATTAGTTATGGACCATATAAAAGAGTTATACCTTATCATATTTTGCATTACCATTATCTGATTATTGTTCCAACTTCTAAACATTTACGAATCATTGGTTACCAATCAAAGAAGCAAAGAAGCCCTTAGAAAAATTATTATGAATATTGTTAAAATCCAACATATTACTTGAAAGACATAATATTACAAGCTCGGTACACGCTACAATATATTTATTCATCAGTTGTTGACAAACAAGAACATAAATACATTCCAGAAAAATCATATTCCAAAGAAGCCGTCTTTATATACTCAGATCTTGTCAAGGAAAGCGGACAAACGTCCAGGATGTAGCAGGGTTATATTTATTACCCTGTTAACCCAGGTTAACTTATTGATTCAATTTCAGAATCACACAACAGGAAGTACAAATACAAAACCTAGGATTCAGCAGGTTCTTCTTCATGAACCAAACTTTACATTGTAAATAATGTCATCATTTTCTGCATATAAATCCAGAGTATATATAAAAAGGACAGAACAGTAATCTGTTTAAGTTAAGGAATCCCGTAAAAAAGAAATAACTAATATTCTAATTAAATTTGGACAAGTTTTGACAACAGGAAAGAAGAGTATTTCGAGTGTAATGAACCAACCTTATCTTTTTCTATATTACATAAAGTAGCATTCAATTGTTTTTACAGGGACCTCCGTGGCCGAGTGGTTAAGGTCGCTGACTTCAAATCACTTGCCCCTCATCGATGTGGGTTCGAGCCTCACTCGAGGTGTTGAATTCTTCATGTGAGGAAGTCATCCAGCTGGCTTACGGAAGGTCGGTGGTTCTTCCCAGGTGCCCGCTCGTGATGAAATAATGCACGGAGGGGCACCTGGGGTCTTCCTCCACCATTAAAGCTGGAAAGTCGCCATATGACCTATAATTGTATCGGTGCGACGTTTAACCCAACAAAATAAATAAATAAAAATGTAAATTATTGTGTTTACAGCGAAATGACACATAATGCACGGATAATGTGTCAGTACAGCAATCCACTTATTATTTATCTTTTATTTTGATAATTGTGTCTTCTTTTGCTTGTATTTATTATATACACTTATGCAACATGTCTCCTTTATTATCTGAGTCAGCATCACTAATATCTACATAAAATAAGTACAAATTATAGATAATAGAAATATGGCATTATGTAGATTAAATAAGTCATTTTATTTAGTTGCAATATCAAAATGTGTATTCTTAAGGCAACAAATAGTTTAACTGAAAAAAAATGGATTCTTCAAATAATTTAAAAGTACAGAGACTTTCATGAGACGTGTTAGATAAATAGAAAGTAACATGAAAAGTATGTAGTTCTTCTTGTTGCTACGTCAGACAATACGGTAACTATGGTTTCATAAAGCTAAACATATTATATCATATCTATCAGGTATAATTATATTTGCGTCTCCGTGTAGGAACTGTAGTCTTTGTTTAAGGCACTTGCCTCCAGATCGTACGACAACAACAAAAAAGAGAAAAATTTTAGGTATCAGGAAATTAATGCTATTTTGAAACTAAATTACTAACAAACTATATGTTGTGGAAACATGAGAATTAGTTGTTTTTACTTTGAAAATTGAAAAGCTTTTGTCACGCTTTAAATAATCGAGGAAAACTGCTTAAATATATGTATCAATACTTAGCGATCGTTAAATACATATTCCTCCGCTGTGTATTGGCAAAGACAATGGGAAAGCGGCCCGGATTCTATTCCCCACTCGGGCATCTTTTTTTTCTTGATTTTGCATTTTTAAGATAGTTTTGATGCAAATTCTCATATTCTAATGTTTATATTATGACCAAACTTAGATTTTAAAGAAAGACAATTTTAGCCAAAATCTGTAGGTCACAATCTGATTAAAGTACCCGATGTTCCTAAATGTAAGATCTGACAGCTGTCAATTCAAATTCATCTTCTTGTGTAATCGGATTTCCAATATCGCTATTTTTATTTCCACCAATCAATTTTTATTTGAACCAATCAGACAACTCGTTTCAACAAACGTTTGGTTTAACTAACCTTCAAACACATTTATCGACCGTAACGTGTTGTTTCCTAGGGGTGGATTCCGCCCTATCTATCTTCCTTGTAGAAATTACGAGATGTGGTCGTCATAAGAATTATACAACCGTGATAATCAGATATCGAAAATTGGAATCCCAGGCCAAATATAGATATTTTTTAAACTTCTGCTTTCATTTTCATTGTTGAAAGCTAGGTTCTGATTGGCTAGCGGAAAGGTCGTCTGAACTAGACCCTCTATCGGTTGTCTCCAGGTCCTATGCGTAGCGTTTATAGGAGACGGTTTTAATCAGATTGCTGGAGGTCAGTGCCCTTTAATAGTATTTTGATATATATATTTGTAATAGAAAAAGTTCTCAACGCAGTTATAACATTAATGAGCTCGAGGATTACTTCAAAGTTTGTGTTCTAATCTAACGTTGCAGCTAATTACATCCCATGTTGGCATCTGAATAAAAGTACAGAAGTTCTTCTATTTAGAACTGATCATAAGAAAAAATATGTAAAATGTAGATATTTGGAACAACTTTAACTATCATAATAACGCATCACACAAATTATCCAAAAAATGACAAAGATAATGCAGCGAAGACTACACATTGCGGTTTCTATGTAAAGCTACAGTCACACATACGGATATGTCCGTGCGTTGAGGTACGGTGCGGATAGGATTGGTCTGTGGAGGGGCGGACACGGATAAGTACGGAGCAGTACGTCTTAGTACGGGAAAATGGTGAGAAACGGGGGGTGACACCCCGATATTGAAGTACTTCCGGGTCGTTGTATCCTAGGAAGTAGTTCTTTGAAATTTTGAAGTTCCCAATTTAACGCTATCCCTTCTTTGACATGTTAAATTCCAAATGTATTTATTGAATTTGTGTACATTTTTTGTCATTTCTGATGTCTTTAACAGTTGTTTTATGTGTGTTTTTCAGGACTACATTTCTGTGCGGAAGGATTAAAAAACTACACCAGACTGGCGGCCATGACAGATGTCAGTGGGAAATTTAAACATGGACTAGATACTTTGATGTGTAGCAAAAAAGTTCATTGTTGATGGTGGTGTTTTCTGTAATATATTGACTGGGATTGTATTACTCTTCAGAAATACAGAGCTGTCAATGCTGCAATTTTGTTGTGAAATTCACAATCCATGTCCAAAGTGCTTGTTTTACTATACAGCAAAGAAGGAGAAATTGTACTGGGCCGACACCTATATGCAAAATTCAGAAAGTAGAATATCTCAGCAACCATAGGGTTTACAGTAATGAAACTTCACACACTAGTAGCTGATAACAATACAAATCAGTGGCTAAAAGGATATTTCCAAGGTTTGTGGAATTTTAATTTAATTAAAATTTTAAATATTCAGTACTTGAATTTTCTTTTAAATTTGAGTAATAGTTGTCTCCTCTTGATTTGTCAGTCTTCAACTATTGTGCAAAGACACTGAACAAGTAAGAAGCTTTAAAATGGCTATATAAAAAGAAGAAACATAGTTTTTCACTTAAATTTTAAGAAAAAAAATATAAATTTAAATTTCCTGAATTTTTTTTTTTAAATTCTATTTCGCATAGCGTCTCTTTTTCGAAGGATTTAT
Source organism: Mercenaria mercenaria (assembly GCF_021730395.1). Lineage (NCBI taxonomy): Eukaryota > Metazoa > Mollusca > Bivalvia > Venerida > Veneridae > Mercenaria > Mercenaria mercenaria. Next base: position 12,653 of record NW_026461730.1, on the reverse strand, counting down.
AAGTATATATGTGTGAACATGTTATATAGTGCCGCAATAGACCGTGGATGAACAGTGTCGTATGTATGGAAGCTGTACATTTTGGACCGGATGGGTTTATAAATGAGGCTATAGTCAGTTTCATAACAGGAGTCGGAGAGACTGACTGCTTGTCGGGCCTGGATCTCGAACCGGTCACGGTGTTATTACACTGATGTTAAAGCCAGTCAGCAGGCGTCTCATATATGATATAAAGAAATTGCGTGAATGTTCGTTACCTTGCGTATGAGACGTATAACTAATATTACACGAAATAATTATTTTTCTCATTTCAATGTGCTACCGGCATTTTGACATTGAAGGACATTGCGTACCGGTGTGCCGAGTGCATTTGTTGGCATTATTAATGTATAACAAGTTTTCTTTACATTGACGGGACATTGGTTGTAGTACAGGGAATTACATGGAGGTTTACTTCCGTGGGATAAAATAGTTGATGTTGATGTTGTTGTTGTTTGTGTATTATTTTATTTATTCATTTATTTTTCAATTTAAAACATACTCTGAGCTTTTGGCTTCAGCCCGCATCAGGCCATCATCAGATACATTCTGTATTGAGTGGGATGCTTCTATTCTGATTTGCTTTTCAGGTGTACAACGCAGGTCTGTGTTACTGAGACTCTATTAAACCGGACTGATTTACTCGGTCGGCCTCGTCAAGTTTACTTAATATATATTTGTCATGGTAGCGACTGGAAACACAGCTTAACGGTATTTGTATTTAAGTTTTGCTCGATTCATTCTACTTCATTCTTTAGATGGGGCTTTTCCTGTTGGGACTTTTATCCATGTTTTTCTGTATGTTGTTTTTTCATAGCATTTATCATGTTTATGTGTTTTTATTCTTTTAAATATGCATTTCAGATACCTTGTTGTTTGTGCTGAAAGAGACTTCCTTTAAAGTTCCTGAACCAGATGATATCAGAAAAATAAAGAAATGATAGATGGCACCAATCTGTGAATATTATGTCACTTTTTTCTATAGGTGTTCCTGCTCATACTTAGAACTATACACATACAGTTGTTTCTCAAGAAAGGCCGACATCGGTTCACGATCCTTCTTTTGTCATTTGCAGGCGATGAGTTCCATACGTTAGAAGGAATTTAGAATCGTACAACCAGTCAGCAGCTACCCATAAACTAGACCAACCTATTAAGTCTAGTGGGCAGAAGCTGTGATTCCCAGTGTAACACCGCAGAATGACGGCTAGTTTTCGGTAAGCGATTTTCACGTTCCATCGGGGCATTTCCCTCTGGTCCTAATGTTTTTGCCAGATTCACAATCCATATCCAATAGTGCTTGTTTTACTATACAGCAAAGAAGGAGAAATTGTACTGGGCCGACACCGGGGAACAAAAAAATACAGGACGCGAATAAGTACGGATAGGTACGGCGTACTACGTTGAACTACGTTTTACTGCACCTGGCAACTTGCTCAGCGCGTGGACGGGTCTGCGGTTTACTACATTGAACTACGCTTAAGTACGGGCAGCCTCGGATAACTACGTTCAGCTACGGATCAATACGCATGACTACGGCAAGGTACGTTTCAGTACGGATAACTACGTTTTAGTACGTTTAACTACGTATGAATAAGTTACAACCAAGTTGGACTAAAGTCATGCTCAAATTGCTACGGATCGCTCAAACTTTTGTGCATGTTCAAAAGTTGGAGAAACTTGCAAGTTTTGGACAAGTCTTAAATACGTTTTGACCAAGTGTTGATACGGATTGATACGAATTACTGCTTTGAGGTACGGCTCAGGTACGGATCGATACGGATTACTACGTTTCTATCCGTGACTAGACGTAGCTATCCGCGCCGTATGTGTGACTGGGGTATTAGGAGCTATCAAGTTTAGTATAACCCCAGTCACACAATAGAATGGTTTTGAGAGACAGAGAGCCAACTTGAAAGTGAAAGTCCGAGTTTGAAACCGACTCCACACGTTAGTTTACTCGAATGTTTGAAGAAACTAGAGAATTACGGAACAAAACCACATTCCCATGGGAAACGTGAACGATCAGTCGCTCGTACGGAATATATCGCTTCTTTAAACACGTTGAACTTCAATGAAAATATGTAGTTTTTCTTACCTCACCATGCAGGATGTTGACAAAATAAGCTGGAAATGCCGGTAATGGAACGTACAATATACCGTGTATTTAGCGTACCGGCCGTAAATGCGACGTATACGCTGGACACGGTGATAATGGACAGGTACATGATAGACAAAAATATGTCTTGAAAGATTAAACTAATCATAAAAGACATCATATATATTCAAGTTAGTCTATTGAGGCAAAGATCCTACCTACAAACACTTGTATAGTGCATATTTTCTGACCTGGCGGAGATATTTTTAGTACAGGCTGTACCATTAAAATCAATAGGTAACTTGATGCATATCGGATTTATTCGTAAGAAATCGATACTTTCCGTATCAGCTATGACGGAATGAAACGAAATCTAACGATGAAGCCGATTACCCTAAACTCAATGATAGAATGGCCAATTTATGACCTTTCTATAAATATCTCCGCCAGGTCAGAAAATATGCACTATAACTATCTTTATTTTTAATCATCAAACTTTTGAAAGGGTATTACTTCCTTGCACGCTTTTCACGCCTAGTTGTCATACAATGGACGGCGGTCAGAGAGATTGCATTGTGTTGTAAACAAGGCCTTTTATGCAAGTTAATCGACTCTTGATGTTTTTGCAAATAATAAGCTTAATCTATATGCAACTGTATCTAACTAACAATCAATAGCTAGCTTACGTTGACAAGCAGATCTTTTTCACTTCTTTTGAGCGGAATGTACTGAATATGTTAGAGCTATGAAGTATTTCTAAGATTCTTTGATTGTTGGTCCTTGCAAAAATTATGTTAAGATGTGATTAATTGTTTCAGTTTATAGAACTTTTGTTATTTTACCTATTTTGAGTAAGACCACTTAAAATATTTACAATAATTCTTTAATTTCGTAAAGCGGTTGTTTGTTTGGCTTTCACAGTCTTAGATAAGGGGTTTTGTTTTCAATTCCTAATCCTCATTGTTGTTATTTGTAAAATTAATTAGAAAGAGCACTAAGTCAAGAATATAACGAGAAAAGATCTGGTAATTATGGAAAAACGATTTTGTTGTTACGAGAAAAGATCCCATAATTACGAGAACATTAGTGCTTAATAGATTCAATTAATATTTTTCATTTGACACGAGTCGGCTTTTGTAGGTTTTACAGAGTTTAATATATATAAACCAACGGACCGACAGACCGACCGACCTACCGACAAGCTCACTCCTATATAACCCCCCTGCCGGTCCGTTGGTTTTCAGTGTTTCCGGACAATAACTCACGAAAGGCTTTTACTGATTGGCTCGATTAAAATAATTTTCGGTACACAGGTGTAACATCATAAAAGACAGGTTAAGTTCGACTGTGAGGTCAGTAGGTTAAAGGTCAATGTAACAATGACCCGGAACAGTTATACGGTTTTCGGATGATAATTTAAGAACGCTTGGACCAAAGATCATAAATTTTAGTACACCGGTGTAACATCATAAAATACAGGTCAAGTTTGACTTTGAGATCAGTAGGTCAAAGGTCAAGGTCACAATGATCTGGAACTGTTAAACGGTTTCCGGATGGTAACTTGAGAATGCTTGGGCCTAGGATCATAAATTTTGGTACACATGTGTAACATCATAAAATGCAGGTCAAGTTCGACTTTTAGTTCAAGGGTAAATATCACAAAGACCCGGAACAGTTAAAGGGTTCCGAATGATAACTTGAGAACGCTTGAGACTAGGATCGTAAAAGTTGATAGGAAGGTTGGTCATTTTGGTACACAGGTGTAACATCATAAAATACAGGTCAAGTTCGACTTTGGTGCGTGGCTTTCCCTGTTTGATATTTTACTTTGTTTTTTACAGGTCAGTAGGTCAAAGGTCAAGGTCACAATGACCCGGAACAGTTAAACGGTATCCGGATGATAACATCAGAATGCTTGGGCCTAGATTCATAAATTTTGGTAAACAGGTGTAACATCATAAAATACAGGTTAAGTTCGACTTTGAGGACAGTATGTCAAGGGTGTGTGTGTGTGTGTTTGGGTTTAACGTCTTTTTCAACAATTTTTCAGTCATATAAACGACGGTGTCTACTTGTAGCAGTGAGCACAATGCCAGACTTTATAGTGCTGCCTCACTGGAATATCACGCCGTACACACGTGGCATGATACCCCACCCAGCCACATTATACTGACACCGGGCTGACCAGTCCTAGCACTATCCTCTTAATGCTGAGCGCCAAGCGAGGAAGCTACTAGTACCATTTTTTTACGTCTTTGGTATGACGCGGTCGGGGATCGAACCCACGACCTCCCGCACTCGAAGCGGACGCTCTACCACTAGGCTACCGAGGCGGTTATAGTATGTCAAGGGACAAGGGACAAAGTCACAATGACCTGGAACAGTTAAACGGTTTCCGGATGATACCTTGAGAATGCTTGGGCCTAGGATCATGAAAGTTGATAGGATGGTTGGTCATGACAAGCAGATGACCCCTATTGATTTTGAGGTCAGTAGGTCAAAAGTCAAGGTCACAGTGACCCGGAACAGTTAAACAATTTCCGGACGATAACTTGAGAACGATTCGGTCTAGGATCATAACATTTGACAGGAAGGTTGGTCATGACCAGCGAATGACACAAGTTGATTTTGAGGTCAGTAGGTCAAAGGTCAATGTCACAGCGACCCGGAACAGTTAAACCGTTTCCGGACAATCACTTGAGAACGCTGGGGCCTAGGATCACGAAACTTAATAGGGAGTTGATCATGACCAGAAGATGACCCCTATTGATTTTGAGGTTCGACTTTGACATTAGTTACTTCTGTGACAAGGCCGTATTGTGGGGGTATAATTCGTCACTCCTGTGACAGCTCTAGTTTACTGTTGTTAATGACAAGATTTATGTTTCTTCTACAATTTGAATGCTGAGTACAACTTCATAGATCTGGCTTGCAAATTATTTTGTAATGTAAATCACCCTTTGGCAGCAAAGTTATATAGCTCTATATTAAAAAGATTCCATTTTGCATATTTAGTTTTAAAATTCAGATAAATGATAGCAAAAAGGAGCACAATTTAAAGCGATTTCTTCAATGGGATGAAAGAAGTAGAAATCAAATATGTGTCTCTCTTTGAAACAGTAAGCATATAGAGTACTTTTCTACAATGATGGAAAAAATATTTTACATGCTGTTTGATATTTCCTATTAAGTGCCTGTCAGTGAGCTGTAATGCTATTTTTCCAGCTTGTTATTTTGAAAGTATTTTTTCAGTTGTATTTTCGTAAGAGGCTTATTAGAAAGATTTATAGTAGGTATCGTCTACTGACAACAGGTACTATGAAATTTGATGACCGTAGGCCTAAATGTTCTCCACTTATTAATCGAATAATTTTTCAATGAGCTCGACCTTTGGCCTACTGACCAAAAGAACAATAGGAACCATCTAGCAATCGCACGCAATCAATTAATGAAGATTGTCGGCTTTAAGTTCGAAATGGTTCTCAGAGTCGGCCACTATGACAAATTCAGATCAACTTACCACATGCAATTATCTTATCACAGCGGTGGACACATTTATGTTCTAGTTATTGATTGTAAATTGTTAGCAATCTCGATATCACTGTGATCTTTACTACCTTTGACCTACTGTCTCCGAAAACAATAGGAGTCATCCACTGACCACAGGTAATTATTTTTCTCTCCTTCAAGTATGCATGCTTAAGAGTTATCGAGTTATTTATCTGAGTCAAATAGACTGACCAAAAGACATGAGCAAAACAATATACGTTCAAATGTACCTGAACTTCTTTGTCCGGAATGGAGGTGAATGACAACAGCGGGTGTTGAATTTCTCCTTTGAATCCTGCCAGGTCTTTTACGGTTAAGTTACAAATGCAACACGCCTGTGAACAGATTACGTAGGAATATTCATGTACACCATTTAATAAAACATAATCCGTACAGAAACATTTTAAAATTTAAAATTCAAAATGGAAGAAGAAAATAATATGTTATCTTTTCCGTCTGCATGTGTTCGTGTGTGGAGTTCGTCCGTTCATATGTTTTGCGTGTTCATGTTCGTGTTTAGAAGATTGTTTCCGGCAAAAATTTTGTTATGCATGATCTAATTAAAAAAGAACTTGAAACAAATTACCACAATAACAAGACAAGCAAAAACTTGGCACAAACATTCACAATAATTAGATAATGGGTCGTATGAAAGACACAGAACACAATATAAACACCAAATTCATATTTAGAAGTCAAAGACTTTACAGCTCAGGCCTTTTTTGTAATCCGGTCTATATATATTTCTTCATATATGAATGGATTTTCCGGCATACACATTCACCATAAACAGACAATGTGTCGAGTGTAAAACATAATCCGCTAATTAAAAGCTCAAGGATACACTTTGAAGTCAATTACTTGGCATCATTAGCTCGACAATTCGAAAAATAGGTACATCTATCGCACTCGCTCATTTATCGGCGTGGAAATCGGCATCGGCGTCCGCGTTCGCGTATGCGTCCTGATTTCGTTGTTTTTGTATGCAAGGTTATATCTCCGTAACCACTTGTGGGAATGGATTATAACTTTACACACACGTGTTCAGTGTGGTGAAGTGACTTTCGGTGCATAGGCTCCATAATGCTATTTGTATAATTATACTAAATTATGCCCCGTTTTCGCCTTTTCAATTTTTGGTTAAGTTCTTGTATATAAGCTGGTATATCAGTATCCACTCATAAGAATGGAATGAATCTTCACACATTTGTACATTATAAGGATCTGACCATGCACTGCACAGGGTCCATAAATCTATTTTGCAATTTTTACAAATAATGCCCCTTTTTCGACTTACCAATTTGGTAAAGTTTTTGTATGTAAGTTGTTATCTCAGTATCCACTTACGGGAATGAATTTAAACTTCATACACTTCTGATAAGTTGACATGCACTGAACAGGTACCACTCTGTTTTGCATTTTTACAAAATTAAGCCCCTTTTTCGACTAAGCAATTTTGGTCACGTTTTTTGTATGTAAGCTGGTATCTCAGTACCGACAGATGGGAAAAGATTGAAACGTCACATACTTGTTCAATTTTATTTGACAGAAAGTGCATAGTTCTTGTAACTTAACAATGCATTTTGTATTTTTAAAAAATAATGCCCTTTTTTATTTTAAAATATAAATTAAAATAAGTCTTTTGTATATAAGCTGGTATATAAATACCCACTAACGGGAATGGAATGAATCTTTACACACTTGTCCATAGTGAATATCTTATATGCACTGCACAGGTTCCATACCCCTATTTTGCATTTTTACAAAATTATGCCCCTTTTTCGAATGAGCAATTTATTTTGTATTTAACCTAGTATTTCAGTACCCTCTGATGGGAATGGATTTAATCTTCACATACTTGTCCACTGTGCTAAGCTGACATGCACTGAACGGTTCCACTCTGTTTTGCATTTTTACAAAACTATGCCCCTTTTTCGACTTATGTATTCATTAATTAACTTTCTTTAGTGGCAATGCTGTTGAAAAGTCGAGAGTTGCTGTCGCACCGACGCAATTATACGTCATATGGCGACTTTCCAGCTTTTATGGTGGAGGAAGACCTTAGGTGCCCCTCCGTGTATTATTTCATCACAAGCGTGCACCTGGGTAGAACCACCGACCTTCCGTAAGCCAGCTGGATTGCTTCCTCTCATGAAGAATTCAACGCCCCATGTGAGGCTTGAACCAACATCGATGAGGGGCAATTGATTTGAAGTCAGCTACCTTAACCACTTGGCCTCGGAGGCCCCAATAAAGACATATAAGTAACAGATACAAATACATATGAAGAAGGAACGCAGCAGGGTACCGCCTTGGAACGTTCAGTGGCAAAACTGCTTTATACTTGATGGGTATTCAAAACATTTGGCTTATACATTCCCTATATCAAGGTGACATGTCTTTCGCAAGACTAAGGTTTCAACTCCCTACTGGTGATTTTGCGTCTGACCGTTCCAAAGTAATGCCCTACTGTGTCCCCTTTATTTTTCTTGTGTGTGTGTGTGCGTGTGTGCGTGCGTGCGTGTGTGTGTGCGTGTGCACGTCCGCGTGCTGTGGATTGCAGTTTGGGGAGACTGCATTTTGGTACGTGGCTATACTTGCTGGATATTCACCATTGCTTTTTATGCTTTTGTCTCAAGAGCCACATTTCTAGTTGATGCAATACTTTAATATGCCTTTAATCTATTCCTAAAGTGCATGCTTCTCATCATTATAAAGGGAAATTTCATTCATAATGCTTTCCATTAATGTGTTGTTCTTAAAACTAAAAGTTCCGTCTTTTTTTAATTAGGATAATTTTGTTTTTACCATTTTAATGCATTCGCTTGCTCCTTTTTTGTAATATAAAATCTGTTAAAAATTGGATCCGTGAAGAAACTTATTTTGTTTTATCGCTGGGACAATCAAAATTGTTATATTGTTTATTACATTTTATCTTCCAAAAGGTCTGACCTAATTCAACATAACAAGACCTTGTTATTCTTGTATCTGCTTCTACCGTGGTATTAGATAATTTTGACAACTAGGATTTTGGTATGTGCGAAAAACATATTTCCATAATTGTTTGGGGTTCTGTGCATGTGCAAGAGCAAGTTCCCGCTGAATTTTGTTTTAGTACAACGAGAATATATATTGAGCGTTTTGAACATTGTCAGAATCTACCATTATCTTGATATGTGCGCAGTCATCTGTATCGCCTGTAACAGCAGGATGTACGACTCAGGCAAAAAACATGCCCACTAAATACAAACAAGAGGGCAATGATGGCCCTAGATCGCTCACCTTAGTTACGCTACTTGCTTGAACAGTTTTGGTAGATGACTTTGCAAAGAAAATGTTTTTGAAATTAAGAATGTTTCAAAAGTTTCTACTAAATAAATACAGGCAGGTATTGTGTATGTGTGTGTAGGGGTGGGGGATGTGGGGTAAGACGTTGGGGAATGACGTGATATGACAATATCAAAAAAAAAATTCTTAAAGTCTCCACTACATACATATAGGGAAAGTGACCACACACCCTTGCAGGCATTTGTTTTTGACAAAACAGAATAATTTATATAATTTTCTTAAAGGGTCACCCAAATAATATTCGTGTCAAATTATTCTAAAATTGGGCCTGCAGGTTTTGACAAGAAGATTTTTTAAGTTTTCAATATATACATATAGGGAAAAAGTGACAATGTCCCCTGGTGGCCATGTTTTTGACGAATCCGAATAATTTGAAAAATCTTCGTAGAGGGCCACACAAAAAGCATTTGTATGAAATTATTTTAAAATTGGACCAGCAGTCTCATACAAGAATTTTTTTTATCTTTCCACTATACTCATATGGTGAAAAGTGACCACGCCATCTGTTGGTCATGTTTTTGACAAATCAAAATAACTTGAACAATCTTGCTAGAGGGTCACACAATCACAATTTTGTGTGAAATTATTTAACAATCGGGCCAGCAGTTTCATACAAGACGATTTTTAAAGTTTCCACTATAAACATATAGGGAAAAGTGACCATGCCCTCTGGCGGCCATGTTTTATGACGAATCTGAATAAACTGAACAATCTTGGTAAAAGGTTACATAAGGACCACTAGTGTGAAATTATTTTAATATAGAACCAGCGGTTTAGGACGAGGTGTCATTTGAAGCTTTTCTAATTGTAACTCTGGCAACCAAGCGGAACCGTTTGAACAACTTTGCAAGAGAATCTCCCAAGGATTATCTAGGGAAAGTTTCATCAACTTCCACCAAATGTTTTAAGCGGAGATGTTATTTGCAGAAAAGTGTGTACGGACGGACGGACGGGGAGAGAGATCACAAAAACTCACCACGAGCACTCCGTGCTCAGGTGAGCTGAAAAGGAATTTCAAGATAAGGCAAAACAAGTTTTATAGGATATGAAATTGCATGCTTAACTGTGAGTATTGTGGCAAATCTTAAGCATTAGAATCTTTTGAAATACTCATAAAATATCCTCTAGCATGGCGGCGATTTAGGCAAAACTTTTGCAGAAAAATTTGGTGCAATGTTGAAATCAAAAAGTTTCGATTCATTCTGTTTGAATCTTATTTCCTATAACTTAAACCTCAGTAGATGGAAATGATTTTGATGTTTATACCCGGAGAGAAGGGTTCAAAAATTTGTAAATTTTGAAGTTTTTATGTTTTTTGACTATTTCCTGCTGTTTCGGACAGTTGAAGTTGTAATTTAATACCCTACCATTTTTTGAAATTTCATTTTTATGCACTTAATGGAGGACTGATCTGAGCCAAAGTCACAATGACTCTTTCGAAAGAATTTATCTTCCGATTTTCAACTTAATGGAGTTTTAGGTCTGAAATGCTCCATAATTATAAGTAAGTCATCTAGCTGGCTTACTTAAGGCCGGAAGCTTTACATAGATGCCTGCCCATGTCTGAAACAATGCCCGTGTGGTATAATGGTCTAAAAAAATCCATTATACCAATTTTTTAGGCTTTATTCTTATATTCAGTTTTCGGTCTGTGATAAGTTATGTTATTGAAGACTTTCGCATTTCCTCTTACAATTAAATTTAAAATTGAGTCACATGCAAAACTGACAGGTTACATCTCTCGGCCAGGTTATTCATCCTTTGGCTACGTATGTTCAGCTTTGTTGTTCAATTACTAATTGTTTTGACAGCTGACTAAGTGGTAATTATGACATGTTAATTATAAACACCCAGTATTTTGATCATGCCGCATGACTCAAGACAAGAAATCATTCTTTTATACGCAGAAGTGTTGAGACATAATTTTAGTATCATTCTTGCACTCAGACCGGTTGAAGATACATATTCCTGACACTCGCATACATTATTAAAGTTAGTTTAGGACATTGGCAATTAACGTTGAAGTTTTTATGTTAAAGAATAGAGATTTTGTTAAATAACTGAGACTATGTTAAAGAATTATAAAGAAAGATAATTATGCTTATAAGTTATCGTAGAACTTAGTAGAATATTAAACAGTAGTTATTGAAGTGAACTGTTGTTGTAGTTGCTGTAGTTTTAGTAAGTGAGAACCCTATTACAGCACACCCGGATTTGGGAATGTTGATAGTTTTGGTGTTCACACCTACACAATTAAGGACATTTGGCGACTTTAAAGATTTTATTGGTGGAGGAAGACCTCGGGTGCCCATCCGTTCATTATTCTTGGTACCATCTGACATCTAGGTAGAACTACCGACTTCCGTTAGCAGCTGGACTGCTTCCTCACATGAAAACCTGAGCATGGCTCGAACCCATGGAGATTAGGGACAAGTAATTCAGTTATAGTGTTTTGTCATGATATATTAAAAGCAGCGACCAGATAGTGATTGAGAAGTTCGACATGTAATATTTGGATAACAACACTGAAAGATAGACACCCCAAAAGTCCCACTGACAAACGATTAAATTATAGCCTCCACGAGTGGTGGGTTTTGCCTACGGTGTCTTAACGAGTGTCTTTCGGGATGTTACATGTAGTTTTGTTTCACTTAGTCTCTATATACATATCCGTTATGTACACATCTATACAAACACTATTTGAGAGGATGCGTTGTAAGAACTTGGTTATAATGGTAATCTGATAATCAAATAAAATGCCATTAATTACTTTTTATTCGTGCAAATGACAATAGTTGATTTATATAAGGGTGATGCATGTGTTCGTACATATGAAAAGGTGCAAATATATTCTAAAATCAATATGTTCAACATTTTGACATGTCATATGCCTATATTCTCCATACCTTCTGCTTTCAAAATTATTGGTCATAATCGAATGGGGGTTCGTGTATTATAAAATGTGCATTTACCACCAGATTGGGATATAGGTGCAATTGCGTAATAATTAAAAACAACTACAATTTCAAGCTATGTTATATTTATTGCTTATATGAAGTTTTAAACAAAACGATGACACAAGTGATTTTACAATTACGTCAAAAAGACATCTTTTTAATAATATTTTTACGGTGTGCCGCCAAAGTGGTTACATTTAAAGGACTAAGATGTAGCACTAACTTTCTGTTGATCACAGAAGCTAAATCGTACATATTAAAGAACGATATAAATATTATTATGACAGTTAAGGTATTGGACCCCTAATAGTAATGTTTAAAAAATGGCATTTGCTTGGTATATTCTTAAAGCTTACCATGTTTGACACTGTGTTGCAAATTTCAAACAACTTTTACCGTGCCGTTTTTTGTAAATTTTGTATAATTTATGGTATTTCCTCACGCTCAAGAAGAGACAAAATTCAGTGTGATGGCCACTATCTAAAACGTTTGCAGAGAATTCATTACAGCATTAATTTTGATAAAAGAAACATCAAACTATTGTTAAACAATAATAAAACACAAAATAAAACTGTAAAAATCATTTTTTTCTAGGGTGCCTCAAGTAAACAGATTTAATGAGACAGAATTCTAACACTAACATTTAAAAATTAAAGTCGAAT